>NC_045448.1:46278665-46290310 GCF_002776525.5 Piliocolobus tephrosceles | reverse complement strand
ATTTCTTTGGGTGAGTGGGATGGATGCACAGGTGCATACAGCAATGGGGAGGGCAGGAGAGATGTCTTATAATCACAAAGAACTCTTCTGGGACCCTTTTCCCACTGGAACTCGGTGGTCCTGGAGGGAAGGACTGCTTTGGGAGCTAACAAGAGTGCGTACTGTTTTCCTTCTCTGGTCTTTCCCCTCTCCTTCTGGATGACAGCTCCATGTTGATGAGTGCGTGTGGTACCCAGGAGCAGGAGAGCTCCCAGACAACTCACTTAACCCTCTACTGCTTTGCCTGCCTCCAGTGTCATCATGAAGGTATTGTAAAACCTTGGACAGGGTCTTCTCTCTCGTTGTGCAGGTTCTTGGGCTGCCCGGGCAATGCCCAGGAAGGAGAGGGTTGTCTGACCTGACATATGGAGATTAGACATGAACTTGCTACCTCACTCATACATTTGCTTAACTTCAGCTTTGGGGGGCTGAAAATGCATCCCTAAACTGAAATAGTCATGTTCCCTAGAAAAAAGATACGGCAAAAGGACTCTTCTCCCAACTATTAATAGTAAGCAATTCAAAGCCAAATATACACTCTGATGTTAATAAAATACAGAATAATTCACATTGAATTTATTTACTATTTTTTCTTTAGTCCTTTGAAGTTTTTAAAATTTTATTTGGTTTTAATTTTTCCCGTATATGTGGCAATAATGCAAACACATGACCTTGAGCACAAAGCAATAAGAAAATGTCAAATGAGTAATAAGAAATGCTCCTGGATAATCTCTAGAGTGTGCAATATCCTTTGAAATTAAGTTATTTCAAAAATAATTCAAATGCTGAACTAAATAAAGGCTTCTTTATAAGCAAATTCCAAGTGGTAAGCAAATGGCCCACACCGGGCACAGTTGTTGTTTTAAAGAGAAAGGGGTCTCACTATGTTGCTCAGGCTGGCATGTAGCGGCTATTCACAGTTTCAATCACAGCTCATTACAACCGCGAACTCCCGAGCTCAGGTGATCCTCCTCAGCCTGCCAAGTAGCTGACACTCTAGGCATCTGGCTTCTGGGTTTTGAGAATGTTGAGAAGTGCAGGCATGGCAGGGAATAACTAAAATAATAAACTGACTCTCAAATCTGCTTAGAAATATTAGAAAAATAACGAATCTCTGCAAATGTGAGATAAATCCTAATGGCCTGAGTTTTTCTGAGTAAGATTCTGGAAAGAGAATATTGAAGTGCTTGCACCGTAAGGACTGGCTAGTCACTGCTGCTGGTTACTTAAAGGAGTGAGGAGAATCATCCCTGGTTAGTGTAATGACTTGTGGGCTGAGGCTACTGTGTACAGTGATTGCAGAAGAGAATTCTTTTGGCTAAAGGAAAACAACGTGCAAATACATAGGCATTAAGACTATTTTATTTGATCTAAAAGTGATTTTTGGAGGGTCAGGGGTCGAGGTCTCACTCTGTCATCCAGGCTGGAGTGCAATGGCGTGATGATGGCTTACTGCAGCCTTAACCTCCTGGGCTCCAGTGATCCTCATGGATCAGCCTCCCAAACGAGCACCACAATGTTCAGCTAATTTTTAATTTTTTTTTTTTTTTTGTAGAGACACGGTCTTGCCACATTACAGGCATGAGCCACTGCAACCAGCCTGAATGATCTTTTATTCTATTACTTAAAATGACACTTTTAGTGAGGCATAGTAGCTCATGCCTGTAATCCAGGCACTTCACGAAGTGAAGGCAAGAGGATCACTTGAGCCCAGGAGTTTGAGACTAGCCTGGGCAACAGGGCAAGATCCCATAGCAACAAACATTTTAAAAATTAGCTGAGTGTGTGGTGGCATGCGCCTGTGGTCCCAGTTACTCAGGAAGCTGAGCCGGGAGAATCACTTGAATCCAGGAGGTTGAGGCTGCAGTGAGCTGTGTTCATGCCACTGTGCTCCAGCCTGGGTGACAGAGCAAGACCCTGTCTCAGTCAGTCAATCAACCAATCAATTCAACGGAGTGAAACTACAGCATGTGGGACATCTGGAAGACGGGAAGTGTCGAGGCCTGTCTTGACGGTGAGTAGGCCAACACTCCCCCACCAGGTGATATGCACAGTAAGTCTGGCATTAACCTCTTTACCACAATCTTCTGATTTGAAATGATTCTCATCTCCCCTTCTCCACTGCCTATTTCTCCAAGCCAGGTTGATGGGATTTAAAAGTCAGACCCTTTGGCTTCTTTAGTTGAAGTTTGGTTGATTAAATAAATATTTGGCAGTTTAAACAATGAGCCAGTTCCTTTGGGAACATGACATTTCATCCCCACACAATGAGCATCTGGATCCCAGCCAGTCCTGTCCCAGCTTTTCAGAGGCTGGATGGGTGGTGTGGCCAGTTAGCCTCCTCTTGTCCTGACCTGCCACGGGCCACCAAGCCCTGGATGTTTGTGTCCTGCCAAGAGGGAAGTCTCAAGTCTGCAGAAGCAGCAAACCTTGGTCCTCCGTGCAGCCTTGTCTAACATCTGTGTGCACCTATGCAGGCCACTTTACCTAAGGGGAACGGGACTAGATGGTCCCTGAGGTTCCTTCCAGTTCTAACTACAAAGTGCAGAGGAAACCATGAATTTGCCCATTATTTCACTGTTGCAAATTGAAAAGTGAGGGCAGAGGAAAGGAAACTGGATTAGGAGGTAACTCCTGAGGTCTGATCAAGGTTTGTATTCTCTTTGTGGGTGGCAAGTGGCTTTTGCCTTTCCTTCATTTCAGTTAGTGTAAAAAAGAATCACTGTGGATGGCCCTAACAGAGGTATTTATATTTAGATCTTTTCACAAGTTGTTGCTCATCTGATCCTCACAACAGCTTGGTGAGGAAGACAGGTGGCTATGCCTTAATCTCCATTTTTGTGAAGGAACAAACTGACTACTGAATGCTTGAGAAAAAAATAAAAACTCAAAACAAAAATACAAGGTCATATAGACATTCAGCACATTAAAAATAACTGAAGGCTGAGCCAGGTGGATCACCTGAGGTCAGGAGTTTGAGACCAGCCTGGCCAACATGGCAAAACTCCGTGTCCACTAAAAATACAAAAATTAGCTGGGCGTGGGGGGTGGCACCTGTAATCCCAGCTACTCAGGAGGCTGAAGCAGAATTGCTTGAACCTCACACGTGGAGGTTGCAGTGAGCTGAGATTGTGCCAATGCACTCCAGCTTGGGTGACAGAGCAAAACTCCGACTCAAAAAAAAAAAAAGTTGAAGACAATATTTTCTCTTATCCTGTCTCTGTTTCCAATACTTTATACCAATAACTTTCAACTATGTATTAAAGAGCCCTAAATTTGGGGGAATTGGTGGGAAGAAGAACATATTTTCTCAAGATCGTTTCAGGAATGTCTCCCATTTCACACGTCCCTTGATACCAGGTGGGATTATTTTTGCAGAAGCAGTGCTATGTGACTTCCAAGAGTACGTCATGGAAGACAGTGCATCTTCCACATCGTTCACTGGAATATTCTCTCCTGAACACTTCATCCACCCGGTGAGCAGCTTGACTGCACGGAGGCCACCATGCTATGAGGAAGCTCAAGTCAGGCCATGCACAGAGATCACATAGAGAAGCTCTGAGACTCCATAAAGAGAAAGAGATGCCCAGCCAGCCCCCAGTTGCTTCCACCTCCTCCATTCCCACTGTTCAAACCCTCTGTAGCCACACAAGAGGCCCTGAGCTGGAACCAACCGGCTGAGCCTCTGAGTTTTGGGGTGATTTATTTTGTAGCAATAGTGATCCAAACAGATCCAAGTTTCCCCTATCAGTCAGAGTAGAAGTGCTTTCATCTGTTTTATATACTTGAGTTCTCTCATTAATATTAGAACCATGATTTACTACTTAAAAAAAGAAAAGCTTGAAGGCTGTCTTTAAGAATGAGAGAAGGAATTTCAGCCTTGCTACCACCTGCTGGAAGGATGACGTAATGATGACAAGATCTAACTCTAGGCTTGACTAGTATCCAACACATATTTTTAGATAGAAAAATAATTACTCATGAGGCAGAGTAAAGCTTGTAATGAAAAGACATTCAAGAGGAAAAGATCTAAATTCTGGAGACATCTGAATTCACTAATTGCTAACAATTTTTGTCTTAATCAACACAATACCTTTTAAGAAAGAAAAGATGAAAGGATTTGGGGAAAGTACCATACCATCACTCCAGATAACATATAGGACAGGGACAGCTTCTCAGAAAGCCCCTGTTAGGAAAACTTATTCCCATGTAAGTTACTGTATGTTTAGCTCACAGCAGGGGCAAACAGGCCAGAGGTACCGAGCTTGGTTCTGGCTTCTGTTTTTTGGGACAGACGTTTGAAGACAAAGCACACCTGGAGGAGAGAGATCTGAAACTGATGGGCCTGAAAGCCAAAAGATGAAATGAAAAAAAAGGTTCAAGAACCACGAACATTAACAGTGAAGAAGTAAGATCAAGATCAAATGCAATTATTGTTTCCAAAAATGGCAACAGTGAACAGCTGATGAAGCTCCTATGCACTGGGTATACTTGATTCAGCCCTTGAAACAGCTTGCTTCCATTTTATAGATGAGAAAATTATGGCCTAAGGTTATAGAGCATGTTGGTGGTAGAAGAAAAATGGACTCCCGAAGTCCTGTATTTTTTATCCAGAATGGGTTGGCATGCAAAAATTAGACTTACTGGCCTGGCGCAAAGACTCACACCTATAATCCCAGCACTTTGGGAGGCCAAGGCAGGCAGATCACTTGAGCCAGGAGTTCAAGACCAGGTTGGGCAACATGGCAAAACCCCGTCTCTACCAAAAGTACACAAATTAGCTAGGCGTGGTGGTATGCACCCATGGTTCCAGCTACTAGGGAGGCTGAGGTGGGAGCACTGCTTGAGCCCAGGAGGTTGAGGCTACAGTGAGTGGTGATCTTGCCACTGCATTCCAGCTAACAGGGCGACAGAACAAGACCTTGCTTCAAAAAAAAAAAAAAAAAAAAAAAAATTAGACTTAGCATTTTTCCAAAGGGCAGATCCAGGACTGCGAATAGAAGTCACAGCAAGGTCAATGCCAATGGTGGCTCAAAAAGAATTTTCTATCTGGTAGGGGCATAAAAGAATCAAAGTTATAGACAAAGGGTATCCTATTGCAGAAAATGCACAAGCTAGATAACTAGCTTTGATTAATTTAACTCTGACTGAGAGATTGAACTGAACCAGGATATTTCCCTGACCCCTTCGTGGGAGGGAACTAGAGTTCATGGGCACTAGAACTAGCCAGCTGCTTTGGTGCTGGCAAGGGCAGACTCCACTCATCCGGTCCCGCTGAGTTACACCTTTGTGGAACGGGGAGCACAGGTGAGCAGGTGCAGGAGCCAGAGCAAGCACTTTTGGGCACTAGCAGGAGCAAAACTGTGTGAGGGCCCTGTGGCAGCATCTAAGGTGGTGCCTGTGATCCCTGAAGCCCCAGAAGGAGTATTACAGTTTCCTTTTAGCTTTGCCATTTGTCCTTTTAGTTTTGCCATCCATGGTGATTTAAGTATGAACAGCTCAGTGGAGGGTCACTGTGACAGCTTTTTGCACCTGCACACCTAGCACCCAAGTTGTCCAGCATCCAGGAGGAATGGTAAATGTGGGGGATTTTATTGAGGGTGAAAGTGACTCTGAGTGGGAAGGGGAGCTGAAAAGGGGATGGAGTGGGAAGTGATCTTCCCTGGGATGGCCAGACTCCTTTCTGAAGCTGCGCTGTCAAGCTATCTCTCTGAAGTCAAGCTGCTTCTCTCCAATGTCCAACCATAGTCTCTGATGCACAGCTGCTTCTTCTCTCTGCTGGCTGAGTTCTGGGGTCTTTATAGGCACAGGACAGGGGGTGGGGCGGGCCATGGGTGGTTTTGGAAAAGGCAACATTGGAGTGGGAAAACAGCGATGTTTGTTCTCACTTTGGGCCACGGTATTAGGCTTGAGGGTGGGGTCCTTGCTGGGGACCTGCCCTCTTCTGCCCCGAAATTTCCCTGCCTCCTGTCCCTATCAGAACTAGAGAATTTCTGAGAGACACCTTCAAGCCCTGAGATTCTGTGTGTATGGTTGGGGTTGCAGTTATTCTAAATTTGGACATGAATTGTCCTAAGAATGGAAGTTTTTTTGTTCTCCTGTAATTCTTCTCTACCAAACACTTTAGATATGTGGAGACGCGCTCCTAGTGGTCACAGGCTGAGGGAGTATTCTGACATAGTAGAAAAAAAACACTAGAGGTGTCAAGAGACCCTGGCTCTGATGCTTAACTTCCTGCATAACCGTGAAGGAATCACTTAATGTCCTGCGTGTTAGTTTCCTCAGTTATCAAATGCAAGTGGGAAGAGGTGGTACGGAGCATGGTGAGGTCACTGCCATAGCCACACTGCCCAGCTCACTAGCTGCAAGTGACAAAATAACTTTTTGCCTCCATTTTCTTATCAGTAATACATAAGTAATAACAGTAACAGCCTCCTAGGGCTATTGTGAGAATTCGATCAGTTAATCATTTCTAAAGTGCCAGGGACACAGCCTGCTATATAAAAAACACAAAGTAAGTGTTAGCCTAAGCGAGGACAATGGTAACTAATTCTCTTATCTCACTAAGAGATTGTGAGAGAGAGATAAGGAGCTATGCACAGGGTTACTCTGAAATAAGAAGTAGCTGTTTTTGTTGGTAGGAATGTCAAATGGTACAGCTGCTGTGGAAAACAGTATGACAGCTCCTAAAAAAATTAAAAGGAGAACTACTGTATGAGTCAGCAATTCTGCTTCTGGGAATATACCCAAAAGAACTGAAAACAGGGTCTTGAAGAGATATTTGTAGGCCCATGTTCACAGCAGCACTGCTCGCAACTATAAAAATGCAGAAGCAACCCACGTGTCCATCCACAGGATAAATGGAGAAGCAAAACGTAGTATGTATATACAATGGAGTATTATTCAGCCTTAAAATGAAAGGAAATTATGACACATGCCACAACATGGATGAACCTTGAGGACACGATGCTAAGTGAAATAGGCCAGACACAAAAAATAAGTACTGTATGACTCCACTCACATGAGGTACCTAGAATGGTCAAATTCATAGAGATCAACAGTGGCATGGTGGTTGTCAGGGGTTGGAGGAAGTAGGTAATGGGGAGTTTACTGCTCAATGGACATAAAGTTTTAGTTTTACAAGATGAAACGCATTATGGAGATGGATAGTGGTGAAGGATGCATAATTTTATGAATGTATTTAATGCCGCTGAACTGTACACTTAAAACTGGTTAAGATGGTACATTTTATGCATATTTTACCACAATAAATAATTGGGGGGGAGTAACTATTTTTTTTATTAAAAAGTAAGCTCCCTTATAACATAATAAAGTCACTTTCCTGGGATTTTTCTAGGTTTAAATTTCTAGTTCCAAATTTCCTAGGCTGCAAATGTCTAGTGGAATCCAAACAGCTTTCTCCCAGAGTGAGGATTCTCCCCATGTTTATGTGGTTTTCTCTCTCACATTCAGTTATTTCTTTGAAATCACTGAAGTCTTTGACAATACAATAATCTTATCTTCTTGCCCATCTTTCTGCTGCTGGTAGAGTTGGCCTTCGCTTTCTCATCCATAAGTTCACAGGCAGTTGTGTGACAGGCTCTTACGTTTAGGTTTATAGTCCACTTTGAGTTCACTTTTGTGTATAGTGTGAGAGCAAAGACTAAATGTCTCAGTGCCATTTATTGAAAACCATCCTTTTCCCATTGAATGGTCTTGGTACTCTTCTCGGAAATCAATTGATGATAAAGGTAAGGGTTCATTTCTAAACTCTCAACTCCGTTCTGTTGACCTATATGTCCTGTGCTTATTCCAGTACCACACTACTGTGAATATGTAGCTTTACAGTATGTTTTAGAACCAGGAATTTAAGTCCCCCAACTGTGTTCTTTTTCAAGGTTGCATTGGCTATTCTGAGCCCTTTGCATTTCTTATTCAATTTCATATGAATTTATGAATTTTAAGATCAGCTTGTCAATGTTTGCCAAGAACTCTGCTGGGATTTTGATAGGGACTACATTGAACGTAGAGATCAATTTGGGGAGAACTGCCATTTTAATAATACCATGTCTTCTACTCCACAAACATGGACTGCTTTTCCATTTATGTAGATCTTCCTTAATTTCCCTCAGGAATATTTTGTACTTTTTAGTATACGAGTCTTCAGCTTCTTTTGTCAAATTTACTCCTGAGCATTTAATTCTTTTTGATGCCTTTGCGAATTGAACTGTTTTCTTAATTTTGCCTTTGGATTCTTTGCTGCTAGTATAAAGAACTGTAATTGATTTTGTATGTTGATCTTGTCTCCTGTGGCCTTGCTCTACTCTTCTATTCATTCTAGTAGCTTCTTTTGCATGTGTATTCATTAGTATTTTCTACATATCAGATGATGTTGTCTGCACATACTACCTTTTGAAAGTGGTTCAAATCGTAGATAGGCTCAACTACTGGAAGGAAGAGGGGACTGTGTTGACAGTGACACAATCTTAGATTATATGGCTTTTCTCCTCCCTTCCCACGCACTGAAAAGCACCTGATATGGTTAGGCTTTGTGCCCCTACCCAAATCTCATCTTGAATTGTAATCCCCAGGTGTTGATGGAGGAACCAGGTGGGAGGGGACTGGACCATGGGGGTGGTTTTCCCCATGCTGTTCTTGTGATAGTGACTTCTCAAGAGATCTGATGGTTTCATAAGGCAGTTTCCCCTGCTCTTGAGCACTTCTCTCTCTGCCGCCCTCTGAAGAGGTGCCTTCCGCCATGATTGTAACTTTCCTGAGGCCTCCCCAGCCGTGCGGAACTGTGAGTCAATTAAACCTCTTTTCTTTATAAATTACCCAGTCTCAGGCACTTCTTTATAGCAGTGTGAGAACAGACTAATACAGCACCATTGAGGGTTTGTTTCTCACTTTATTTCACTGAGATAAAAACAGCAGGGGGAATAAAGTAGAGAAAACAATACCTGCAAGTGGAAAAACCCCAAAGAAAATAGGAAACGGTCCATGAGCAACTGAGATGCAGCATGCCTTCAAAGAGGGTGCTAGATTCAGGGAATGTCTTCCAGGTTCCCCCAAAGAAGAGCAGAGCCACCTTAAAATCAGCAGCTTGGGAGAAGAATGGCAAAGGCACTGCCTTGCGCCAGGGGGATCAGCTGTGCCATGTGCCATATAACTTCTTTGAACCTCAGTTTCCTCATCTGTTTAAGTGAGAACATGACATCTGCCCTACCCACAGCTCCCCACCTTCACGGTCACAGCTCAGAGAGAAGGTGACAGCACGTGTATGGTGCACTGAGGCATGTGGACAGCTTCTTGCCACCAGAAACCACCAGCCCAGGTGCCCACTACCCAAGCTATCACTGTGGTGCTCTGGGAAGGTCAGATTTCAGCATTTAATGACATGAGCTGAAAGTTGAAGGAGTTTTGAGACTTGTAGTGGAAAAGAGAATTTGTTATCAGCTTTTTCTTGCGGGGGGACCTGAAGTCATGTCAGTACTTATTCATGGCTTGACTATAAAAGCAGAATCCATAGAGGAGGCTAATTCCTCTCACCTGACATGATGCACATATTGTCCTTCTTCTTCCTTTCCATCTCTCACTTTGGGGTTAGGGAGTAGGAGAGACAAAGGAAGTGATGACACTGAGGTGAAGTGAAAGGAAGGGAGGATCACGAAGAACTGGGACTTCTAAGACTCCTTAGGTGATGGCTTCAGAGATGTTTCTGCCCATTGTGGGCACTGAGAAAGACCATGACTTTTTTTCCAGAAAAGAGTGAGACTTTGACAAGAATGAAGGAAATGAGAGAAGATGAATCAAAATGTGTTGGCCTGCTCCTAAATTATTCTCAGGACATGGCTGGGGGGGGGGGGGGAAAATCAAAGATCCATCAAGTCACGCTCTTTGCAGGCCACAGGTGGCAGTGTCCTGAAATTGTCCCCAGATACCTTTATCTTTAGAACCTCATTAAGGGGCCAGTGCTGGCTGGGAAGGCAGGAAGGAGGGGGAAACAGAAACCTTTCTTCCTTCCCAACCCACAAGGTCACAGCTAATATTTTATAATCCATTCAGCTCACAAGGGAGGGGCAAGGAGAGAGAAGAGGTGTGGAAGGCAGGAAAGGAAGCCAAAAGACTAGAAATAATGTTTCCTCTCCACTGCAATCCACATGGTTTAAACCCATTAAACTCCAAGGTGATTACAGAAATTAGACACCTTTTAACGAGCGGAACACTGGAGCCTAGGTGTGCCATGCACAGGCATGCAGGGACGGCTTGGCAAATAAACCCTGACAGCTTCTCACGGCTCAGGGATTAGGAGGAAGCCTGTTTACTTACATTTCATAAACTCTGCCATCACAAAGGGCTCATAAGAAATTACCAGTGCTCGAGTCTTGGCAGCAGTGCCTTTGTCCAGCTTTGGCCTTTTTCTTGTGAACGGTAAATGTGATTTCAGGGAAATGACTTCAAAGATCTGGGAATGTGCATCACTGGCCATGAGCTCACCTAAGCCACCCTACACTTGGGGACCAGGCAGCAGGGCGGGCAATAGGAACCAGTGGAGGGAGTGCCAAGCCTCCAATTCTGTAAGAACTTTAGGTTTACTCCATCAGTTGGTGGGCTCAGATTTACCCCCAGCCTTCTACATTGGTCATGGTGACCATGTTGGGGGCACCTCTCAGAGGACTCACCAGGGCCAGTACTGTGTTGGATTCGATGGACAGAAGGACCTGCCTCGGGTTTGCCTCAGGGTCTTAGTCAAGATGGGAAAATGTAAATTACATGAAATCAACTGCAGAACACAAAATGGTATATTATGAAGAGTTAAACTGATGTGTAACACAAGGAACTGGGCAGAAGGAAATGCATGATGGGAAACTGAGGCAGGCTTTCTAGAAAAGGTGGGACTTATGAGAGTGCAGAGTGGAAAGCAGAGGGAAGCCCCTCTGGTGACCTTCATGAACTCAAGTGAGAATATTTTCCCACAGCTACAAGGATACCAGAAGGTATTTCCTGCAGCGGGTATAAAACCTGCAGCTGCTTCCCCTGTGACCAGTCTGCTCGGGAACAATTCAGGCAGAAACTACTTTGGCTGCCCAAGGGCTGGGCTCTGGTCTAGGCTCACAGTTAATTACAGGATGTGTGTGTAAAGGGCTTTGCACCAACCGGGATAGGTTGCCCATCTCCTGTTGCCCTATCTCAGGCCACTTTAAGTCAACAGAAGCTTAAAGTATCTGTGGGCCTGAGAGAGAGCTGGGCTATGTGCATTGTCAGGACTGGGAAGAAACCAGGGCAGCACTAATCCAGTGAGGTGTGGGCTTCTATCAGGCTCTAAGCCCACTCTGTAATACTGACAACTGGGAAACTTCCAAGCAGAAACCCAGAGGTCCCTGGAGACCATCAAATAGGGTGAGGTTTACACTAAGGAAATCTCTAGAAAAAAATGGGCCTGGACAATCTTCCCCCAAGCTCAGTCAAGAAGGGGAAAGAAGGCCGGGCGCGGTGGCTCAAGCCTGTAATCCCAGCACTTTGGGAGGCCGAGACGGGCAGATCACAAGGTCAGGAGATTGAGACCATCCTGGCTAACACTGTGAAACCCCGTCTCTAAAAAAAAA
>NC_045448.1:46218163-46278565 GCF_002776525.5 Piliocolobus tephrosceles | reverse complement strand
AGCGAGACTCCGTCTCAAAAAAAAAAAAAAAAAAAAAAAAGAAGGGGAAAGAAGGACCTTGTATCTCCTTTCTGCCTTCCAATTCTGACTTTGAAGGTAAGAGACATCAGAGGACTCCAAGGAAGGCCCTGGGACTCTAAACTGCAGAGAAGAGCCTACCTAAATTGCTTTTAAAAGTTTTGTGGAGTTCCTCCTATGTAGGTCAGATGGAGGCATTACTGGAGAGTCTCTACACTCCATGCCAACTATTACAACCCATGACTGGTGCCCCATAGAGAGGTATAGGAAAACGCAGAGTACATTCTCTCTGGGAAGGAGAAATGAGGAGGGCAAGGGTCCTCAACATCGAGTTGAGTCCTGCAAGAGGAACAATATTTCCAGAGCTGGTGAAGGTTCTGAGCTCACCGATCAGGTACCCTTTTGTATTTAAAAGCCAATGTGTTTCCTACCCTAAGGAAAAGTTCACCTGTCAGACACTGGTTCACCCCTAACCAGAGAGAGAACTGGCCAAAACCCATAAGCAGAATAGATCCCTTCCAGCTATCATCCCTCTCCCCGCTGGAGAAAGGCCAAGTGCTTGGACAAAGGGGAATCAGGGACAACTGGACAGACCCTGACACTGGGCAGGTACATCCCTTGGTGCCAAGACCCGAGCACCTTGCTTAGAAAGTCATCTATTCAGTGGGAGGCACTGGCAGAGGGGTTCTGGTGGGACATTGAGCCCAGTGAACCCCATATGGATCCCTGCTGGCTGTAAAGCATCTCTGGACATGGGAAGCTGATGGGAGCTGGAATACAAAAGAACATGAATATGTGACATTTCCATTTTGTTAATACCCTTGAGACTTTTCAAAAGGCTGTAGCTGAAGCCCCAGGACAGTCCTGAGAATGAAGCTGGGAGGGAGTACTGTCTCCATTTCACAGATAAGGAAAATAAGCCTCAAAGGGATCATGTACCTGCCCTAAGGTCCTATGGCTAGTCAGAGAAAGAACAGAAAACAGAACTTAGTTCTCCTTTTCCCTTAAGTGCCCACAAGCAAGTCACTAAACCTTATTATGGAAAGGGCAGGGGGAGGGGGCGGTGCGGAAGGCAGGCTCTATGGAGTCCTTGATCACTGTGTAGGTGAGTTAAATTAAAAGACACTGGTTTGATAACTATTGATGATAATTAATATGTGAGTTGGTCTTCCAATTTTCAAAGTACTTTTTACATTTAATGAGCTACCTAGCCACTCCTTCTGAAGCCAAGGGAGAATTGCATTTTAAAACCAAATTCAATTTTCCAGGATTTTTTGCTACTTGACAGAAAACTTCCTGTATGCAAGTCAAAGGTTAGCAAGTAGTGGAAATGCTTTGATGGTATTTATTTTAAGACAAGAAATCCTCCCCATTGAAAAAATCTTTTTTCCTAGTTTTCGTTTTTGAGTTATGTAGCATTCTTACTAAAAAAATAAGTGAGTTAAGTAAATAAGGGGAAGGGAAATGGGAACCACTTTGATTTGAAGCTTTCAACAAATGACATTGTCCAGACTGTGTCCTGATCAAATTCAGTGGTTTGAAATGCATAGCTTCTCAAACATTCAATACCTAACATGTGACTAATGATTTGCTTTATGTGACCACCAGAGCCGGTGCCAGTGAAAAAGGCAAGTATGCAAGATAAAAGGAAAGAAACTTTATTAGCTAGCCAATGTGAAGAAGGGGCGAAGTTCACCCGTCTCCGGTGGCGGAGGCCGAGGAAGTCGCTCTGGCGCTCCCCAACGAAGTTCCTAGGTCCCTGTATGAGGAGGGGCCGAGGAAGTTCGCCCTGTGCGCCTGCTGGGAGAGGCTTTTCTGGGAGTGGGAGGGCAATAGGCGGGACAGGGGCCTGTCAGGGGGCGTTTGGTAGGTGGGGCCAGGTAAATCTCGGTCTCTTCAGATTGACGTCACCTGGCGCATGCCCAGTTGATCTGCACCTTCCGGGGCACCGGCTACATATTCGCGCCCGGGAGAAGTTGGTGATGAAGAACCCGGAAGTACGCCATCTTAGTCCTCTTTGTTCTTTGTTTCCCTGTCCCTCCGTCCAGACAACTAATAGGTTTGAGTTTTATCGTGATCTCTAACTCAGTAAGTTACACAGGATGTGCCAACTAAAGCCCTCCTTCCACTGACCACACAGCACTGTGAGCTCACCGCCTGCTGGGAGGGCAGAGGGTACAATCGCCTCCCAGAACAATGTCTTCCACCATGTGTTTTTTCTGTCTCTTGTTCCAGCCACCTGTCTTCATTGCTGTATAAAAGAAGACCTTCATCACCAGGCATCAGTTGTGTTTATCAACCTTTAATGGGATCTTGTCCATTCAAGTTCCTGGGGTTCCCTTGGCCAACTGGAGATGAGATTTCCTGTACTCTTTTTCTAATGAGTTTAGCAAGGAGGTATCAGACAAGGAGGGCAGTTCAATGAAAGCCCATGGCCTTTGACTCACCTGGCCCAGCCTGCTCTTAATCCTGTGCCTCGAAACTTCTCTAAGTAGGGATAAATATGGCCAGGAAGGCTGGGTCTCCAGGAACAAGATGCCATTGGATTCCTGCCTCAATCATTTCTTGAATATCAGATACATCTCTCCTGACCTAAAAAGAATTCACTTCAGGAGAAGGGACAGAATGTAGGCTGACCATGGCCTTCCACGCTAAGTTGAGGAAAGCTCAACGTCCTGCACATGATGAGATTTTAAGAGCTGCCTGTGAACTGGCAGATGAAAGTGGAAATAGGGCTGTTCTACCAATGATCACTCAATGACTACATTGGAAATAAACAGAGAATGTGGAGTCCCTCTTGAATCCCATCCAAGGGGACCCTGGCTATTAAAGTGCTCTAAGTTCTTGCTTATAAGATGGTATTTTCAAGAGGATTCCTGAAGGGGTCTTGCCCATGTGTAGACCCTAAGGACAGTGCTATCATGTTGCTGCTGTGGCTACACAGTTGACACCCCGCCTCCCCCACTGACTTTTAAAGTTTCAACCAGCTATGTAAACTCCTACCAGGGAGAACCCAAAATTAAGCCATCTTAACGTTTTTTAATTAGAAAAATGCTACATGCTTAAATTTTTCCATTTTTCAATGTGATGTGTACATCAAAGAAACCCAAAAGTGGAGACTCTCAAACTTGAACATGCAGAAGAAGCCTCTACAAGGTTTACTAAAATCTCCTGGGCCTCAGCCCAGAGCTTCAACTTCAGGAGGTGATTTTGATGAGAAGCACTGGTTCTGAGGGCCATTGAGAAACACTGTCATGTGGAGCTAGGTGTCACTGCATATTGTTGGGGGGAAATGATCTCCAGTCCTAGAAGTAGGGCAGGCCCCAGAGCCCATATGCAAGGCTAGAGTATGCTGAGCCCGGTGGAGGCAGGAGGCTTGCCGCTCAGCCAACTTGGAGCAGCTGATTTACTCTGAACAAAGGATGGCAGCTGATCTGTCAGGAAACAGGTCTGCCCTTGTGGTTCTCACCCAGTACTGCCACCAGAAATGAATCCCAGCCATCCCACTGGGTGAGCAAGGGCACTGGCCTCACTGGAAGAAGGGGAGTTATTTCATTTACCATCAGATACCATCTACCCATGACAGCTGAGGATGTCTGTGACTCAGACCTCCTCCCAGCCATTGTCTTTGTCCCCCAGGAGATGCTGTTTTGATGTCTCACCTGCTGACTCAGTTCCCTCTACCAGGGCTCCACACTGTAAATTAAGACCTACACTACAGTCTAACATGCTTCATTTTCATTTCATTTTCTTTCTTCTTCTTCTTCGAGACAGAGTCCTGCTCTGTCGCCTAGGCTGGAGTGCAGTGGCATGATCTTGGCTCACTGCAACAACTTCTGCCTCCCAGGCTTAAATGATTCTTATGCCTCAGCCTCCCAAATAGGTGGGATTACAGGCATGCGCCACCACGCCCAGCTAATTTTTGTATTTTTAGTGGAGACGGGGCTTCGCCATGTTGGCCAGGCTGATTGTGAACTCCTGACCTCAAGTAATCCTCCCGCCTCAACCTCTCAAAGTGCTGGGATTATAGGCGAGAGAGACTGTGCCCAGCCATATACTTCATTTTCCATAGCACAGTGGATATCCCTTGACACCAGAGGAAGGAGAAAGAAGAAACAAAACAGCATGCAGATCCTACTCACTGGAGCCTGAGAAGCTCCTGCAATATTACTAGCCTAAACATCTCCACCAACCCACAAACCTGGAGCTAGCCTGTCTTAGGTAGGAGTTAGGGATAAATAAATCAGGCAAAATTCTGTATATGTCAAAGAGGATGGTCAAAATTGCTTTAACATCCCTTAAATCAGTGTTTTACTTGTAATTACAACATGCAGTACTGATGACCCAGCAAATAAACATGTAGACACATACATGGCCAACTTATTCACACATGGGGTGTATGTATGTAAGATACTGTAGATGTGTACATACACATAAGTAACTGAAATTAAACGTTCCCCAACGGAATTCTTATTTTTACTATATGTGGTACACCCTAGATTGTCTACCCTACTCTGTTTCAATAAAGTAAAAATGCCCACGGAGACACACTACATGAATTTTGTGATCCACTAATTGCACACAACCTAGAGCTTGAAGAACGCTCTTTAACTCACCTGTAGAATATAGCATATGTGGTTTTATGTCTACTGCTCTGTAAAATAAAATATGAGAACATACAACGCACATAACAAAGTATATAGAATAAGAAGATACAAACATGTAACACACACTAGAATCACACTCCACGTGGAGTGAAGCCTTCCCTGTGAACAGATTCTCCTGCTTGGGGAGGCAGAGTGGAGCTGAGGGCCCCTGGGCACAGAGCGGGTCCACAGCTCCAATATCAGGCTCATCCAGAGCTATGAGGAACTCAGTGTACTTTCCCTAATTTATTTATTTGCCAACTACCTTTAATTAAATTAGCATAAATTAAAACTGTGTGTGTGGTGACCTCACAGCATTCCTACTGTTATTAGGAGCTGTCGAGCATTCTGGGTTTCTACAGGACTTTGCATTTAAAATGCTAAAAGATATAAACCCTAGATTTAATAACAGCATGCTAGGTTAGCAACCCTCTCAACTCAAGAGCAAGAATGTAAAGAGAGAAATCTGAGCACAGTGCAAAAATGGGACCACATCACAGTTAAATACAAGCGTATTTATTACATGAATGTCCCCAGCCAAAAATTAAGTGCTCATACTTGAATCAAAGTCCCCAAAGCACCAGATAGGCTCAGCATAAGGCCTTTGCTGGTCTTCTCACTAATTCCTGCCCTGATTCCCCTAAGCCGATATTGATATCTCCTTTCTCTAACAAATCACTAGGACTTAAGGCACCCTTTAATTATTTCACGTAGCTGGATCTTCCTTACTAAACAAGAATGTAAGGGCCAAGCCCAGACTTTTCCATTCATTCTTCATTCATTCATTCATTCATTCATTCATTCATTCATTCAACAAACGTTCTGTACCCACTAAGCACCAAATTACTCTTCTCTTATAATCTTCTTAGTTCTCTAAACCACGGTTTGAACAGAGTCCCCAGGGGATACCTTTATAATACACAATTGAATTGAATTTGCATAGCTGGTGACTAGGATTAGAAATGTATCTTAAAGTATAATAACAACAACAAAAAAAGAAACGTATCTTGGCCTCCCATTCAAGGTGGCTAGCGCGAAATCCTAACAAAGACAGAGACCATGATGTCACTCATTATTGCTATGCTCAGGACACCCCAGCCAGTGGGCCAGATACTCATGACTCTTCCTAAGCAGAAAAGTCTTCCCCATTCAGAATTCGGTGTCCGCTTTGAGACTGTTGCCACAAAAATAAATAGGAGACTCCTAAACAACAAGCCACTATTTCAATCACAAAA
Organism: Piliocolobus tephrosceles; assembly: GCF_002776525.5. Classification (NCBI taxonomy): domain Eukaryota; kingdom Metazoa; phylum Chordata; class Mammalia; order Primates; family Cercopithecidae; genus Piliocolobus; species Piliocolobus tephrosceles. Next base: position 46,272,666 of record NC_045448.1, on the reverse strand, counting down.
ACACTCATGTTTTCAGAACAAATTGATGCGTTATAGTGATTCACAGACAAACAGAAACTCCTTTCTGATTCCTTGCATCTGGAGTTCCATAACGGAAATCCAGGGGAACAATCAGAAGCACAGAAACCCCCTTTTCACTTTACTTTCTTTGATACATCACCTCAGTTGCCTAAAACCCTGCCCCACCCCCCACCCCCCACCTCTACCACATCCCCACTGCCCATACACACAACCAAGAATTCATTTTTACTGCTAATGAAGAAGCTTGGGGGATGTTTCTATTACTTACCATAATACCTTATAGGCAACGATGGCCTGTAACAACTCTAGGGGTATACTGTAATACTGCTCTTGTAAGTTAAAACATTTGTAACTTAATATATTAAAAAGATATCAATGGGTATTTCTAATGTTACTTAAAAAAATGGAAATAGTTACTCTGTGTGTGACTATTCCCCTTCACTGCTAGACTGAAAGTTGTTTGCCTTGCCATATAAGCATGACTATAAGAAGTCCAAACAAGCTCTGAGTTATATAACATATTTCACGTTTTTAGGGACTGTAATTAGAGTGATAATATTATGGCAATAATCCTAGAACAGATTAAGGACCTAATTGTGATGAAAGAGGGCTTTGGGTCAGAAGTACATATCTGAAACTGTTTTATTTAACATGGCGTTGGCACAGAATCAGCAATAATCCCATATTTACAGAACACCTTGAAAAAAACTGTTTTTCTGAAGGCCCTACAAAGTTTTCCCACTTCAAATGTTTAATTTGGATGGGAAGTTGCCTTGTGAGTGTAGAATGAAGTTACAAAACAAAACAGAGAGGGTCCCTCAGGAAACAACCACAATTCTAGAAGGGTTTAGAAAGACGGGAGCTACACAGAGGCCAATGTGGTTTCTGAAACTTTCTTATTCTAGTAAAAATGCTACACCAAACAAGAGCATTGTGTGGAAATCAAAACCCTGACCAGGGCAGTGCCTGTGAACAAGGATGCCGGGAAGAAGCCTACAGCCAGGCTGGAGTTACCATTCCTGATTAGCCAGGAAGAACTAGGTGGGGGTCTCTAGCTGAGCTTTTGAGAGTGTGCGCCCACCCTTCACCTCTGGCGTTCTGTAACATGGGAGAAGCCTCCCATGGAGACATTTCTTCTCCCATTAGTTACTTAACAGAATACCGCTCAGGGCTCATGCCATTAGTTGAAATTAAGTAGAATGATCAAGAGGGGTTTATCTGATGGGCTTTAAAAGCAGGCCTTGGCCATGCTTTTCCAGAGGCAAAGACAGAAAACTTCAGGCTGGCTCAAATACCTCTTAAGCCCTGCTGGCCAATCTACCCTGTGGCTAGTCCTGATTTAAATTTGGAACAGAATCTTGGACTCTAACCTCTCCTGTTTACTTTTGTTTGTTTTCTTTTCTTACCAATGCTCCTTGTAAAAAACTCCAAATGACCCAGGCAATAAACAAACGGGAGAAACTATTTTCCTCACCTGTTCAACAAGAATAAAAAGTGGCAACAGTCTGAGACTAGGATGTTGGGGGAAAGAGTGAACAGGAGGGGAGAACTCACCCAGACAGAACGTGTGTCAGCTGTGGACGTTACTCCCTGTCCCAGCCACAAGAATTGATGAAATTCACACACTCTAAAGACCAGCAGGTACTAATCCCTAACAAACTGCTAATTTAATACCTTTGACTTTTCCTTTTCTCATTAACCGACTCTTTTCAATAATGTTAATATTAACTTGGCTGGTAATCCCAGTAGTCAGTATATGGAGTTCAGCTATAGATCATGTAATTGAAAGATATAATCAAACCATAAAATGGGATTCCTGGAAGGGGGACTGCCACCTCAAATTATATTATAACCTTTGATATAGATGTCCCCCATTTTGATAACTAAAAGCTAACCTCTGAAAAGAACTGCTCATGGTAAGTTTCCAGTGTGGAAAATAAGAGTATTCAAGCTGAAATGTTAACATGGAGGCTGGTTTTTTCAACATCAAATTGTTGGCAGTGCAGAACAGTTTTAGGGCAAATTCCTCCAGCTCAAAGAAATTTAAATTTAATTAAACAATCTAATGTAAACTGATCTATACAGTATTTTGTCATGACGCATATGGAAAGGTATTCACAAGGAAACACTTCAGTACTATGTTGTTCATTCCAAATTAAGGGAAAAAGCTATTATTTGTGACTTGGCAGTTAACTTGGTAAACAAATCCAAATCACTGCCTTGTGGGTTACTTGGGCCAATACTTGTAAAGTTTATCTAAGACTATGTGCTGAGATTCCCATAGTCCCTGCAAATGCTGCAACTTTCCACACTGTAAATTTCCTTTCTTCTAGAAGCTAGTCTGGATGTGAACTGAGTTAGGGCAGGGAAACACATGCACATGTGTTTTTCTCTCTTGAAAACTCAACGTGTGTCCTAATGGGTATATGTGGCTCTATAAATATGCATGCCTTAAGAAAATCAAAGCATCAGATATTGACTTATGGAAGGAAAAACCAATGAGTCAATCCCTACATGAAAAGGGATTTTTTGTTTTGTTTTAATATTGCTTTAAAATTCTGACTTTGGACTTGGGTGTACGCAGTACACTAACATCAAGGGTAATCATGTGTTAGTTTAAAACCTATGGCTTAACAACTGGTATCAACATGAGAAAAACTGGAGACTGCGTCCCTGCTGTGAACTTGAAGACCTGCAGAATCCACACCTACTTATGAAATGAGTACCTCATGCCACCTACTCACAGATAGAAATGATTTTCAAAAAGTCAGAATATGACAGCAAATGAAATGATTTATTTTGAATCCTGGAAATATAAACAGTGCCCTGATTAACTTAAAAGTTCTCATTCTTGGTATATATGGCAGCTTTAGCTGTGACCTAGATAGAGGGTAAAGTCTGAACTACATTTAAAACTGAGATTTGTCAGTTTGCAAGCTTTTGGGAAATCAGCACTTTTCAGAGTGCAAAGGTTAGAGTTAAGGGAAAGGTAGGGGAGGTGAAATCTTAGTAAGTCTTTAGCTGCCTGCTCAGGTTGTTACTAGTCCTGACTATTAACTCTGTGTCATAAACAGATCTCTTTCCATCATTTTTACTCAATTCTTTCTAGGTTTACTCTAAAATTCTAAAACTCCAGCTTAGAAGACTTAAAGGCAGATTTTGCCATTTTCTCAAGATTGTTAGCAACCTACAGTACAAGAGGTCTCCTGGTGTGGGGCTCTCCCTACATCCTGTTAAGTGTCCCTGGAAGTCTTAGACACTGGCTCTCAACCCTTCCCCAGAGTGCTCCCCCAGGCCCCACCGTGGAGATTCAGTTTCAACTGAACTGGGGTGAGCCAGGAGGTGGTATGTTTTTAAAAGAGCCCAAGTGGTTCTAAGCTGAAGCCAAGGTAGACAAGACTATCCTAAGGTATTCATGGTGCTCTGCCATCTGTCTGTCCTCAAGGTACCCTCCAGTGTAACCAGATTACGGTGTAATTGCTGTTCACCCTTCACAATTCCTGCTTTCCACTCGTCTCCTCTTCTGTGTGGATGCTCTCCCCGGAATGCCCCTAGCTCTCCAGCTCTACCAGCTACAATCCTACTCATCCTTCGAGGCCTAGTTCAGTTCCATTTAGTTAACATCCCCTAGGCACCTACCATGAGAGCCAGGCATTGTGTTCAGTTCTGTGTCTAAACACTGTGTGTGTTCAGAGGTGCATACAGGCCCTGCCTTCAGGAAACTTCCAGCCATGGTTAACGGGTGTGTTGACCAGGTTGTGAAACAGGTTTTCTAACATATTTACTCAAATTAAATGTCCTCCCCTCAGTAGGTAAAAATGGCAACTACAGAAACAGCACAGGCTTGTAAGCATGGCAGCCCACAAGCACAACCACAATCCATCCCAGTAGCAAAGAAGTAAATCTAGGATGGTGCGGAGACCCACAAATAACCCCAATGAGGGCAGCCTGTGGTGTGAACCCAAATATTCCCCTCCTGGATCAGTGGAGAATATGAGCCACTGAGTGGATGAGAGGCTGAGCCTTGTGTCTAATTGAAGAGCCTTATATATGCCTTAGCCCAAATGTCAATATCGTCATCCTGAACTATTTCTGGAATAAACAACAGGAAAAACACTTTAAAGGATATTAGCCAGAGTAGGCTTCTGGAAGAGGAAGGCTGAGCCAACCCAAAGATCTAACTTAGACCCTGGGAGCAAAATTTATTTTTTTTAAAATAACACGACTCCCTCTTCCCTTCCCTCTCCCCTCCCCCTCTACAAAAACAAAAAACAAACAAACAAACAGACAAAACATGAATACAGCTAAAAAATCATGGTCAGTAGGGTTAGAAGGACAGGCCTCAGTGGAGATTCACTGAGCAATAATGTTTTGGAATGTACATATGGAGATCTGAAACTCTGAGGGGTCAAATGCCATTGTGAAAAGAAAATGGCAGAGAACCGACAGCTGGCTTCCAAGCTCCTTGGAATGACTGCTCTCACCGGAGGAAGGTGTGAGAGAGAGAAACTGGGAGGGAAGCAGGTGAGCAAGAGATGGTAAGCCTGAAGAGAATCATAATTAAAAGCATAGCAAATCATGTGTGTCATGTCAAGGACTTCACATTGCATCCACTCATTTAATCCTGAAAATTAGTCTATTCATGACCATTATCTTATTTTGCAGATCAAGAATCCAAAACACAGAAAAGTAGATTGACCAAAATTGCTCAGCTAGTTTAAGCAGAGGTGGGATCTCAACCATGTTAGCCATTAAAGCCGTATTCTTACTACCATGCTAAATTGCATTTTAACTGTATCTCAGATACGTAAGGAACTAGATAAGTTACATGTAAAAGACATTTTCGGCCAGGCGCGGTGGCTCAAGCCTGTAATCCCAGCACTTTGGGAGGCCGAGACGGGCGGATCACGAGGTCAGGAGATCGAGACCATCCTGGCTAACCCGGTGAAACCCTGTCTCTACTAAAAAATACAAAAAACTAGCCGGGCAAGGTGGCGGGCGCCTGTAGTCCCAGCTACTCGGGAGGCTGAGGCAGGAGAATGGCGTAAACCCGGGAGGCGGAGCTTGCAGTGAGCTGAGATCTGGCCACTGCACTCCAGCCTGGGTGACAGAGCAAGACTCCATCTCAAAAAAGAAGACATTTTCAGCCAGGAACTATACTGGCACTTCAAATGTTTATTGGTAAGATCTGATTCCCGACCTGAAGATGTCCATAATTACTACAGCAAAAAGTAGGAAAACTCAATCAACGTTAAGAAAAACATGCTAAATCTTCTATTTCTGTCATTCCTCTGTTTGGAGTTGGTAGAAGAGCTTTGTTTTATCATTATAAAGCATGGTTAAGCCTAGATGCTTGATGTAATGGAATAAGACGGTCATTCACAAGGAAATATCTGGAAAATATGTGTGTGTGTGCGTGCGCGAGTGTGTGTGTGTGTGTGTGTGAAATTGTTACCATGCCTTCATTCCATCTTTGTATATATTTAACACCACACCAAAGGCCATGACAAGTACTGATAGTTCGGGAGGTGAGAACCTTTGTGGGTCAAATCATTTTTCGAGCCTCTTCTGAAGCCAGTTCATTTGAAGTTCACACATTGCTTCGGAGCTAGCAGTAGTTTGAACTTTTGGCCTGTGAGATATCCTGCCCATGGGTAAGTAAACATGCAGCGGGGACAAACAGTTTTTATACAACTCTTCATTGTACCATGATAAGATCAGGGAAAACTTTTTTTTTCCTAGTTTAGATTTCTTTATTCAAATGTCACACTCAAAAAAATTCCCCACCCCACTTTGCCAAGACCTGACATTTGCTCTCCTGTCTTCTCTGACTTCGGTAGTGTGGCATTTGGTAGTATGTTCTGAAAATGAATTTTAAATGCAAGGTAGCTTCTTGATTTTTTTTTTCCTTAAAATCATACCAAGAATATAAATGGCTTATAAAGAAGATAACTACAGAGGAAAGGCCTCCAGTCAGGCAGGGCCACACTCAACTGCTCTCCTTCTTCATCCTCAGCAGATGCAAAACAGGACAGAGGAGACTGGTATTAAGTCGCCGTGCCAGGCGCTTGCACACACGTCGCTGCATCCCAGCCTTAAAACAACCCTATGGATCTAGAATTAGACATACCATTTGACCCAGCCATCCCATTACTGGGTATATACCCAAAGGATTATAAGTCATGCTGCTATAAAGACACATGCGCACGTATGTTTACTGTGGTGCTATTCACAATAGCAAAGACTTGGAATCAACCCAAATGTCCATCAGTGACAGACTGGATTAAGAAAATGTGGCACATATACACCATGGAATACTATGCAGCCATAAAAAAGGATGAGTTCGTGTCCTTTGTAGAGGCATGGATGCAGTTGGAAACCATCATTCTCAGCAAACTATCGCAAGAACAGAAAACCAAATACCGCATGTTCTCACTCATAGGTGGGGGATTGAACCATGAGGTCACTTGGACACAGGAAGGGGAACATCACACACCGGGGCCTATTGTTGGGTGGGGGGAGTGGGGAGGGATAGCATTAGGAGATATATCTAATGTAAATGACGAGTTAATGGGTGCAGCATTACACATGTAACAGTATACACATGTAACAAACCTGCACGTTGTGCACATGTACCCTAGAACTTAAAGTATAATAATAAAAAAAAACAAAAACTCTATGATGGTCATCATCACCTTATCCTCATTTATTTTTTATATTTTTAAGATAAAGAAAATAAGCATCAAGGAGTTTCAGTCATTTGCCCAAAGTCAGCCAACCGGCACCCAAATTAAAGGCCACATATGCATCCAGCTTCAAAGGCATTGATCTTTCCCTCTTTGCTAGAGCTGGGCTTCCGTCTGTAAGACTTTCTTCCTGACTCCCAAAGGCCTCCTGATACCCCCTGTAATCTGACTGTAGCCCAGACCAGTTTCTGTAGGTGGAAAAGTGGCCTGAGAAGGAACAATAGTCCCACAACGTCCTGCCCTCAGAAGAAAGGATTGGGAGTTGTGGTTGTTTTCTTCAAATGCATTATTAGGAGGCTGAATAATGGCTTGGGTATGTTTCTGCCTCTTTTGAAAAACGGCAAACAAAACAATACTCAGCTATAGCGTTACCAACCTGGGGATGGAAGCGTTTGCCTGGGGGATATCTGAACTCCTCCAGAGTAGTTTATGTAACAAGGTATCACTAAACCAAATGGCATTAGCAGGTAATCCCTTTTTGCCATGTCATATAGTAACAATGACCCCCCTGCTTTCTCACACAGGGCTAATGACTGATGGAAGAAGGGAAGAGGTGAGCGAGGCTGAGACTTTGCTTGCAGATAGGCCTGACTTGGTGTTTGGGATCCTTATCTTCAGTGCTAGTACGCCTGTTTAGTCCAGAAATGGAGCCACACTTTTCATAAGAATAGCTGTCCACCCCAGTCTGTGGGATTCCAGTGGTTCCAGAAAGGCGGAAGAGAATTCCTGCAGACCGCAGAGATTTATGTCTGGGGAGGGTGTCTGTGGCTGGGAGGGGGCCCTGGCAGAGCAATAGTCATCACTGGAATGGGTACAGGAAAGTCTGAGTCAGCAAATGAAGGGGCTGAACCCAAGTGTCCTGGACGCTAGCTGTGGGGAGGCAGGTTAGGAGGAGGGTCCTCCGTGGCAGCTGCTGGGGAGCTTCTGAGAGTCAGCATCTCCCAGGGCCTGGGCCAAGGTAGCTGACTGGGAGAAGACGACAGGGGACAGCCAGGCTTCCATCGGTTTTACAAGTTTCTCTGTCACTTGAGGCCCTCTAAACATAGCCCCAACCTCTCTCTTCTGCATTATCTTCCACTAGGCCCCTACACAAACTCTCCACTGGGGTTTGTTCACTTATCTCCTACCAGGAACATCTCAAGCGTCCGCCAGGCTTGCAGCGTTCTTCTCATCATCTCAAGTCCTACCTGTTGCAGGAGGCCTTCCTTGACCACCCCAGCCCAGAGAGGATGCTCCCTCCCCTCTGAGAGTTTTGAGATGGATGCTCTGTGCTCCTTAGTGTGGGCTTGCCATGTCCTGCCTTGTCCAGATACTCAAGTTTATTTTTGAGACAAGGTCTTTCTCTGTTGCCCAGTCTGGAGTGTGGTGGCGCGATCATGGCTCACTGTAGCCCCCACCTTCTGGGCTCTAGTGACCCTCCCACCTCAGCCTCTCAAGTAGCTGGGACTACAGGTCTGTATCACCACACCTGGCTAATGTTTTTTAATTAAATTGTGTGTGTGTGTGGAAATAGGGGTCTCACTATGTGGCCCAGAGTGTTCTTGAACTCCTGGTCTCATGCAATCCTCCTGCCTCAGCCTCCCAAAGTGCTGGCATTACAGGCATGAGCCACCACACAGCTGGCCTAGTTATTCTTTCTTTTCTAGAATGGTCAGGTGAGTGCCTGCTCTCCCTCTGACGCCACTTCATCCCACTTTCCCCTTAACTCCCTCTGCCTCCAGCCATGAGCAGAGCATCACTGCTCCTTAGAAGTCCCAGACACACTCCTACCACAGGACCTTTGCATGGGCCACTTGCTCTGCCAGGAACACTCCTCCCCCAGGCATGTGAGTGGCTGACTCCTCCACTTCTTTCATGTTCTGCTTAAATGTTACTGCAATTCATCAGAGACCACCATAGATTAAAACAAACACACACCTTTTCCCTAGCACGTCCACCTTCCCCTGCTTTGTGGTCTCATTTGTCATCACCACCTGACATCAGGGATTTTTTAATCCGTTATTGCTTTCTGCCACTACTTGAAGCTCTATGAGGACAGGTTTCCAGCTCTTTTGTTCTCTGGGGGATCTCAAGGACTTAGGACTGTGCCTTGCATGTAGCAGATACAAGATAAACAGATGTTAAATTAATGCACACACCAGAGGCCTGCCCATAGCTCGTGACACCACACTTCAGGGTTTCTTTGATACCTTTAGAGAAACATTGGAATTTTTGAAGCTGGCCTGAAAGGCCAGAGCCTTCTCTGTAGCCCAAAGGATCTGAACTCCTTTCTCATAGAGAAAACAAGTTCCAGGTCTCCTGTGTGAGCAAGAAGCACGAAAGGTCAGGGCTTTGTTTAACTAGACCATACCCCAGGGCAGGTTCCTTTGCGCAGACCCTAACTTGAAACAGGACACTTTGTCCTTCCTAGTCCCTGCCTGCTCCATCCCCACCTCATAACTCCCCTCTGTAGTCCAGGGGGTGCCCTCCCAGACTTGGGGAAGGAGTGTGTGAAATGAAAAACCATTAGAGGTCTCAGCTCAAGGAGAGAATAATAACGTTGTTCATAAATATCTGTTGAGCATTTATCCTATATTTGGTATATGCCATATATGTGCATGTGTATATGGTAGATGGTAAGGTAAACATAAATTACTATATATGGTGTATATGGCATATTATATATAGTAAGTGTATATACATACACATAGCCTAACACCATGGAGGCAAATGAGTTATAACAGATATGCTGCTTTCAAGAATGAACTCTTTGGGTCTAATCCAGATTTGTAGCCCCTTCCCAGAAACAAGATGTACAGAGACCACACACAGTAGGGCTATCACTCTAACGTGTAGGCAGAGCATGCCAACAAGCAAGCAGTCTCAGAAGGGTTTGCAAAGGTGCAAACCTCAGAACATACCACCAGTAATGAATCTGGCTACCGTTTGGCCTCTGATATGTGCATGGCACTATGCTAGAAATAATATCTCTAATCTCCCCAACAAGCCTCTGAAGGAGGTCAGAGCAGTTAATTTGCCAGAGGACTCCCTGTGGTTGGGCAGCAGAGCCCAGACAGGAGCCCTGCCCTGGGTTCTGTCCAGCACCCTAGGCTGCCTCTCCTAAGCTCACGGCCTCAGCGTGCTCCCAAGGCTACAGGAGGGGAAGCTGACAGACTGAGTAACTGTGGTGCCCTCAGATGTGGGAGGGAGGGCCTTTGGAAGGAAGCACCAATTCTGCTGTTGCTTGAGGTTTGAAGGATTGGTGGCTAGAGATCTGTATGCAATGTTTTCAAAATTAGGAGTTGGAATGGAAGATACTCTGACCAAGGAAGAATACAATACCAAATATGCAAACACAAGCACACAGTCCCCTCCTTAAGAAAGTAGGGGGAAGAGCCTTAATCACCACCATCATTCATTAAATGCTTGCTATGGGCCTGGTGCTGTTGGGTAAGTGCTTTACCCAATTTATTTCATATAATCCTCCTACAACCCTATGGGGTAGGTGACAGCCCCCATCTAAGGATAACAAGGAAGTGAGTGCTTGGAAAATCTGTAACTGCTTTACAAGTAACATTGAGGTATAAGTATGGAGGTTCTTGACTCTCACAGACCACAGTCTTGGCTCCTGGGATGCCCCAAGACATCCTTTATTTCAGAGCCAAATTTCTAAAAGCCTAGAGTGCTGTCATCTCCAGCATGCCTTAGGGCTATATCCTTACCCACTGTCAGTGGGCTGGGGCCATCTGCCTAAACTTGGTGCCTGTTTCAGGTACATTAGAAAGCCTATGGCTTTCTCTAAACTGAAACACAGGCCTTCAGGCTGGTGAAGTCCCAAGCTCGAGGCTGTCCTCACACTGGTGCCCCCTCAAGTTGTTCCTCTCATCAGAAATGCTCTTTCCCTTCTGAGTCATCAGTGCAAATCCTACAGTCCTCCAGGCTCAGGTGAAATGCCACCTTCCATGCCCAGTCACCCTGACTCTCCATTCTTCTAAGAACTCCTCCAGCAGCCTGGCATCTGATCCTCTCGAATCCTGCACTGCTTACCTCATTTCATACACACATTTTTGAGGATAAGGCTCATAGCTTACAGATCTTTTCTAAATCCAATCAGATTTAGGACAGTGCCTAGGGCAGTCATTTGCTGACTGATTCTAAAGCCAACTGTCTCCAACAGTAGGTGTCTATGCCACTATCAGGCAGTATTTCTCAAAGTGTGGCCAATAACCCCCTTGCATTTAAAAATGCAGATCCTCAAGCCCTACCAAATCTGTATCTCAAGGGGTAGGACCTACAATTTGCCAATTAACCAGCTCCCTGGGAGAGCCAAAGCACATTCATGTTTAAGAACCCTGGCATGAGCAACAATGCAGTAGTCAACTGAGACAGCAAGATCCATGTCCAAGGGCCATCAGAAGACAGGGTGTGGGGTTCTGCTATGAATGCCAAGGAAACCTCCCGCTGTGGTGGGACTTGCCACCACCACGCCCAGTGAGGAAGATGATGAGCAATGACTACCGGGTCTCTCTCACCATATGATGTGTTGACGTGCTGTCATCACCATCAATGAAAATGATATGACTAAGTCCATAAGTAATGTTTGGTTCACCTTTTCTCCTCTCTAATCCTCCCAGAAATGACTGATCTTTGTAAATACTACATGTTGATTTCTTGTCATTGCATCACAAGTGGAGGCCATCCAACTCATGCTTCTACATTTTTCATCTGATTATAGGTGAGAACGGGCTTCTCTTCCAACTGGATGGCTCCAGTTCTATACATGAAACCCTGACCTTTAGAAGCACCATTGATGGCTACTTCAACTTATACCTCCCTGTTTCCAGTCCATGATGAATTTTTGGGAAAGAGCTCTTTTCTCACAGTTGAAAACACTGGCAGCCCGCAGATGTAGAAATCTCAGTTGGGAAACATGAAATCTTTTGATATCCCAAAAGCACACACCTTGGAAGAGAAACTTTACCCATGACTAACTAAAGTCATTCTTAAGAGAAAATTGTGGAAAGGATTAACGTGCTTCATCCCTTTCTCTCAGCTTCCCGATTAGGACCTTCTAGAGTTACATAAATCACTTCTTGCTCTAGCCAGTTTGACTCCAAGCATCAACACACCATTGTTGCCAGGGCATTTTTTCAGCCTAGCCAATAAAAACTCCCAAGTCATCCTGGAACTTTTGGAGATGACCAAGATGCAACAAAAAAACACAGTAGCCTTTAACAAACTGTACAATTGGGGACAACCAGGGGGAAGGTTTCAGAAGGCTGGGGGTGAAGAGGTGGCCTGACCATAATTAAGGGCAAGTCCTGCCAGCAAACCCGTGCCCATTTTAAGAGAGGGATGGCGGTTTTCCCAGGCAGAAGCTGGGTGCCAGGGCTCATTCCATAGACAAATGCTGTCTTCTCTCCCCTCCTCAAAATGAACATTGCCAGGAACAGGAAGGGCACAGGCGTGGTTCTGGAAAGATCTCAGCTCCAGTCCCAGCTCATCGTTTGTGCCTGTTTCCTCATCTGTCAAAGAAAGATATCCCAGGACCCTGCCTATCGCAAAAGCACCGTGAAGATAAAGTAAAATCATGGACAAAGGACTTTGTAAAGCAGTTTAAAAGTTGTATGTGTGCTACATGCCAGGCACTGTGCTAAAGGCCATACATGTTTTAACTAAATTCTTGCGGCAGTCCTCCAAGGGAAATATTATTTCCACTTTGCAAAGGAGAACACCAAGATTCATTGGCATAGTTAATATTTGCTGGAAGTTTAAAAAACCAAGTAAGTTTCTGAAAAATAAATGTTCAAAATCAGATACCCTCCTGCTAAGGGGCTGTGAGATGAGTTTGTGTGGGTGTGAAGAGGTTAAAAAAAAAGTTTGGATTCTCTCCCACGCAAATTGCAACCAGTTAGTAGGGGCTGTGAGGAGCATGTGGGATATTCAGGATTCTCTAGCCATGGGCTGAGAGGAGGATCATGATGGACTAGCAACTTGACAGTAGCTGCTAAATCAGCAAATTTTAGTTCCAGAAATGACTCCTGATGGGTGTAATCACACTGGGTTTCACTACCATCACTGCCACAGGATGCACGAGCATTTTACTCTGGGTAAGTGGGTTCTTTGTACACACACATACACACATACACACACACACGCACAGGAGCAGAATGTAAAGGGGTAGAAGAGTGTGTGTCTGCCTTTGGGTGCTTACAGTGATTTTGGGAGATAAGATTTTTGTGCATACAAATCTAAATAGCTAGTCATGGTGTGTATGCTGGCTGCCACGAAAGAAGGAAAATTAATAAATGCTACAGGGGTTTAGATGAACTGAAGGGTTCGTGGAAGAGGCAGGATGTAAGATGAGCAGTGGGAGGTCAGGACATCACGGGGCAGGGCTGGGGCATCCCAGGCAGAGGGAACAGGCAAGAATTCACATGCCAATGTTTCCAGAAAGCGGGCAGTGAGATCGAAGCTAGCAGGCTGAGAGCCAGCAAAGGAACAAGGATATATTGACATTTTATTTTGCTGGCCATGAGTGGTGCTCAAAGTCTCAAAACAGGGTCACAAAAGTGGGCAAGTTCTTTTGGTTTATTTGTAAAAATCCTTTCCCAAGTGATTTATTTCAAATAAAAATCTAATTGGCTATCCCACTCTAATCCATGGCTTCAGTTAGTATCCAAAGTAGTATTTCAGGGAAATCTATTTAAATATTCATCCCTACCCACATAAAGCATGGTACATCATTCACAAGACAGTTGTTTAAATACAGAATGCCCTGCAGGTAACAAATGACGTATACAGGACTGTGCAAGACACTCCAGAGAAGCTCCCACCGATCATAAAAGGAAACACATAACGAAAACTGTCTTCACGGAGAAGAAATACTCTGTGGATGACAAAGCCTGCAAGGATGTTAAGAGTTTGTGGTGCAGGAATACAGGGACTACCCCACATCACACAGGGCTAGGAGAAACAAATGGTGGGTTAGGAGGTAGAAAAGGGCGAAGTCGTTTAAGTGAATAATTCCTTTTCGTTGGGACATAATTACAAATTGCTACAGGAAAGTGTTAGCAGCAATCCTAGGAGACATTAATTTCAGAGACCCTGCAGGTAGCAGCTTTAGATCTTACGCATCCCCAAATCTTTCAGTCACCTGAAAGATGCAATAGCTCTTCAGAAGTAACAGCAAGAGGGAGAAGGGACAGGACTTCAGAATCCCCAGGGTGGGGGGCATGGTGGAACAGCCACATGATTGTGATAATTTTGTCTTCTGTCATTTCAGTCTCTCCCTCTCTCTAACCCTGACTATCAAGTTGGTATTTGGGACCGCCCCACTGCTTGAGGTATTCTGGGAGGACAGGAAAGACTTAAATCTAGCTAGGGAAGCAGGAAAGCACTCCAGAGTGCCCCATGTAGGTTTAAAGGACAGAGGCATTAGAGAGGAGGTTCATGTCTGTTGTATGAATGAGAAAATAAGTTTGTTTTTCAACAAGTCTGCCGTCTTTCTGAGTATATCTATATCTGGAAAGTTCTCCAGTGCTGTCTTCTCCATGTTCAAGGCGGATGCCTAGAATATTGTCCATGTTCTTAGACTCTGGAGACAGCAGTGAGGATGCCGCCCTCCCAGGATGTGGGGACCTCAGGAAGTGATCAGCTCAGTCACTCAGCAGTTTTGCAAGTGAGGCTTTTCACTACTCCCTCATGGGAAATAGCTTAACTTTCTAATGGGTTTACAGACTCTTCTAGCCATGTTTTGCAGGTGGGTTTTCCTCCTTGCGTCACAGAGAGGGTATTTAGAAGAAAGGACAGTGTGGGAAACATGTACTCAGATACACAGCTTGGGAAGGGGATCATTATTCATGGAGTCTCCTGGTACAAGGACCCCAGCAAATGCCCTCTAAACATCATTTCCTCCTCCAGTTACATTTCAAAAAAAGCTGCAGGAGTTTGATATTTTCTTAGTTTCCTTTTCCTGACTCCCTCTGTACAGGATGATGTAGTTGTTTACTTTAAGGCTCAGAAGTCAGCCAGCATTGTATGAAAAGCTTTCCCACAAAAAAACTCATACGACGACAAACCCCTTTCCCTGATGTTTAAGTAATTAGTGATACATGAACAGGCTTGCTTGCGCTCTTGGTCTGGGACCTGCTCCTTCTTCCTGTTCCAGGAGCCACTCACCCTGGGGTTGAGGGATACAGGGAGGCCTTTTCATTTCATAAGGGGTGGTGTTAGTGGGGGCAATGAACAAACAGGATCTTCATTGGCCCCACCTCCAAGCCACTTTTGTGGCTCCCCCTGCTGTTTACCGCTGTGTGACATGAAATCCCAACCTCAATGTGCTTATCCATAAAATGGGGGAGTAAAAAAATTGTCAGAGGTCTGGAAAAGATGAAACCACACTGTAAAGTTAACATATTATCTGAGACAGCACTGTGGAATGATGAACACTAGGACAATGGAACAGAAACTGCCCTGGTTCAAATCCCAATTCTACCACTTCTTAGCTATGTGATGTTGGAGAAGTCATTCTACTTCCCTGTGTCTCAGGATATCCACCTCTCAGGGCTATTGCAAAGATTAAGTTAATCAGCATACGTAAAGAGCTTTAAAAAATGACAGGTATATAGTAAGCACTATAAGAACATTAGCTAAGTTCACAATAACAAAGACATGGAATCAACCTAAATGCCCATCAATGATAGACTGGATAAAGAAAATGTGGTACATATACACCATGGAATACTATGCAGCCATAAAAAAGAACAAGATCATGTCCTTTGCAGGGACATGGATGGAGCTGGAGGCCATTATCCTTAGCAACCTAACACCGGAACAGAAAACCAAGTACCACATGTTCTCACTTGCAAGTGAGAGCTAAATGATGAGCACACATGGACACATAGAGGGGAACAACACGCACTCGGGCCTATCGGAGTGGGGAGGAGGGAGAGGATCAGCAAAAATAACTAATGAGTACCAAGCTTAATACCTGGGTGATGAAATAATCTGTACAACAAATCCCCATGACACAAGCTTACCTATGTAACAAACCTGCACATATACCCCGAACTTAAAAGTTTTTAAAAAGAACATCAGCTATTATCATTCTTGGCTTATAGTAACACTCTATAAATGTTAGCTACATTTACGTATGTGACGGCAGCAAGGAAAGCTGTTATTTTCAACCAGAGGTGGCAGTTGGGGAGGGCAGCACAGCGAGGGCCATGTCCCCCACAGAATATGCCAGAATCTAGAAAGAACACATACATCTACAGTTTAAAAGATTTAACTTATAACATCAGTTTATAGGTGAAGATGGAAAGACAACTACGGTTTTCATAATACAAACTGCCAAATGAAATGTTTGACATCTAAGTTATAAAACATGGTTTAAAAATACGTTGCGAGACACCAAAGTTGTGGCAGTGAGGAAAGTTTACTCCCTTACTCAGAGCTGCTTGCTGAAAGAGTGAGGCTGGGCTAGGTTACTCTTTAAGAATCCCAACCTTCGGCCAGACACGGTGGCTCATGCCTGGAATTCCAGCACTTTGGGAGGCCAAGGTGGGTGGATCACTTGAGGTCAAGAGTTTGAGACCAGCCTGGTCAACATGGTGAAACCCTGTGTCTACTAAAAATATAAAAATTAGCCCGGTGCAGTGGCAGGAGCCTGTAATCCCAGCTACTTGGGAGGCTGAGGCAGAAGAATTACTTGAACCCAGGAAGTGGAGGTTGCAGTGAGCCAAGATCGTGTCACTGCGCTCCAGCCTGGGTGACAGAGCGAGACTCTGTCTCCAAAAAAAAAAGGAATCCCAACCTTCAAGAGGGAGGCCCCAGGGTAGGTGGAGGGTAGGCCAGCAGTTCTGTGGATAACCCCTTGGTCTTCAGCCCCATCGTGGCCTTGGTCTTGTAAAGAGGATGGGGACTACACTTCATTCTTCCAGCTAAATAGGCCATGTCACCAGTCACCACACATCCTGTCCTAGAGACAGACCACACTGCCAAAACAACAGGAAAATTGAAACTTTAGTGGCAAAAGAGTGATATAAAGAGATAGTGCGCAAGCTCGGTTTTTATTAAAGTTAGAATTTTTGGAGGCATATCATCGTTTAAAATGCTAGTGTCTATGATAGTTTGGATGCTTTCATGTTCTTGTTCCCCTTCCCTGCTTTATTGTAATATATACCTACAAATGAGTACGTAAAATATGTATACGCATTTTAAAGATCAAATGAGACACACTTTTAGCTGTGACCCACCTTGACAGACAGAACATGGTTGCTGGCCTTTGAAGCCCCTTTAACCCTCTTTAATTGCAACCCTTCTTCCTATCCTCATTCAATCCCTATTTGGACTTCCCTGGTAATCATTATCTTGTTTGTTTTTAATTTTCCTTCTTTCTTTCTTTCTTTCTTTTTTTTTTTTTTTGGAGATAGGGTCTCACTCTGATGCCCAGGATGAAGTACAAGAGGTATGATCATGGCTCACTGCAGCCTCAACCTCCTGGTCTCAAGCAACCCTCCTACCTCAGCCTCCCAAACAGCTCGGACTGCAGGCATGTGCCACCATCCTTGGCCCATTTTTTAATTTATTTTTGGGACAGGGTCTTGCTCTGTTGCTCAGGCTGGAGTGCAGTGGCATGATTATGGCTCACTGCAGCCCTGACTTCCTGGGCTCAAGCGATCCTCCCATCTTAGCCTCCAGAGTAGCTAAGACAACAGGCACACATCACCATGGCAGGCTAATTTTTAAAAATTTTTTGTAGAGACTATGTTCCCAGGGCTCAAGCAATCCTCCTGCCTCGGCCTCTCAATGCATTGGGACTACAGACATGAACCACCACTCCCGGCCCCTTGTTTTTCTTTACAGTTTCATCATCCATGTGTTTCCTCCTAAATAATATATTGTTTAGTCTCGCCTGTTTGGGGGTTTTATATAAATGGAAACATGCTACATGTGTATTTCTTGGACTTGCTTCTTTCATTCTATAGTCAGCTGTGTATCTTTTAATATTATCAGCTCTTACGCCTCAGATCTCTGTTTTTAAGGGGTCTCATTTTCTTTCTTAAAAATCCTTCAAAAACATCCCTCAAACATCCCAAAAACATCCCAAAAATGTCATGACACAGCAAATCGACCAATTCATTCTGTTCTCTTGGATACAAGCTGTCAGCCACATTTAGGTAAGCTGTGGCCAGTTCCTCACCTTTTCAACCCAAATATTTCCTCACATCAGAGTGACACCTTTGGTAGAGTTAAAGATGAAAGAAATGCATTCAAACCTTCCACATGATACCATCTTCCAAAAAGGTAACATTTCCACCACTACATTCTTAATGTTTCTGCGTAGTCTTCTATGCTTCTTTCTGATTTTGTCTAACTGCCCATACTCCCGATTCTTGTCTTCCCCATCCATGAAGTCTAAATGTCCCAGTCTAGAGAATTGAGATTTTAGCTCTTACATCTTTACCTTAATCTTTGAACCATCCACATAGCTTTTATACCCTCTAACTCTGTATACTCTCCCCATAAATGCCTATGTGCTTAGACTCCCATAATCCTGCAGAGTGTTAGTACCATTTCCCACCAAGGAGAAAGGGACATTTGAATATCTGCATTTCATGCTAAACAGTGTCTTCAAGATCTGAAAATTAACAATTAACTCAAAGAGCTAAACAGAATCCACCCTTCCTGGGATATGGATGCACAAGAGTCACATCTATTGATCATTTTCAGCTTTCGGAAGGCCCCAGTTTGCTTCTGCCTGTGGCATCTACCAGGTACTGACTTCCAGTGTTTGTCTAGTACCCAGGACACAGGCTCACTCTGGTTCCCATAGCGATGGGTCAGTTTGTCCCCCCAGAGATTAATGTGGTGTAAAGCAGCAGAGATCAACACTGGCCAGGAAGCTAAATGGATCCGAACTACACAAACATCCAGGTCTGCCTTGGAAAGGGCTTGTTCCTTTTCACACAACAACCACCCTACAAAGCCAATTTCCTTGAATCAGATGGGACCTCGCTACTGTGCTCCTGTGGGGTAGGTGGAACCCAGGGTTCTTATTCCTGTGACAAAGTCCCTTATGAGACAGCGAGAGAGTGACAGAGGGAGAGAGTGAGAACGAGTAAGAGAGAGGGAGCACATGAGCGTGTATGTGACCCGGAAGGGGCACTTCAATGCTTGTGCCTCAGTTTCCTCCAATTTGTAGTAGTATACCTACTAGTCAGCCCACTCGTCTCTTCCTCTGATTTTCATTCTCTGGTTCACCTATTAGCCTAACCTCCGTAGGTAGACCAGCAGTTATTTGAACAAGGATTGTATCTTTTTCTGTCCCTGGAATACCTGATATTAAGTTGAAGACATACCATACAAGGTATTAAAAAAAAAAAAAAAACAACTACTGGTTGTCTAGTGTATACCGGAGCAGAACACTTCGTCCCTGGCTGGAGGTGTGTGTTTCAGATGTCTTACCTTCCCTGGTACTGCTCCTGCACAACTGTTTTTTTTTTTAACATTTTGGGGTTCAGTTACTCTGTCTAGCACCACTATACATCAGCCACCCCACTTGGAAATCCACTCTTTCTTGCCAACCCAGGGAGTTCTCTTGTGAATTCTTTTGTAAACATTTTACAATAGGAGTTAGCTTTTGTAAGGTCAACAATCGCACCTACATTTGTTTTTTTACAATCAGATTTTGGAGCTTTCTTTCAGTGGAGCCTACTTACACTTTGTGAAATGTGTTTAATCTCTGAGTTATGTACGTCAAAAGATACTTCCTAGATCTTTAAGAAGCTCTCCAAGGGAATAAAACTGGGCAAATTGGACGGTAGAAGTATTGCACCATTCATGGCAACGTGTTTCATTTGGTTGTGTTGGTATGTTTTTAGTGTTAACATTGGTGAATCTAGACAGTTTTCATAAACTGGGGCTTGATGAAGCTGGTTGGATTTAAGCTCTTATCTGGAAAAGAAAAAATATACCAAAAACACATGGGGAGAGGTTGGATAAACGGTGAAAGAAACACTGAGAACAAAAGTCATTTTCCCCACTCACTCTCATCCTTGGACACTTTACTGGACCTTCCACCCTCCTTTAGAGGACCAGGGAAAGCCACAAACTTCCCAGGCCCAAATCTGTTAGCGCCAGCAGGCTCAGCTCTAAGAGCCAGAGCCATGTAATAAGCTTAGCTTCCTAGCAACCTGCACACAAGTGTTCCCAATAAAATGGATTACACACTGCTGATGAATCCCAAGTGAATATCATACTGACCCAACAAAGGAGTTAATTTGTACCTCCTGCCACACTAAGGAGGCAGACTGAGAGAATTCTTTTTGCCCGTGATCCTTCCTGGCATTCTCCCTGGAACGTCACGGTAAAAACAAAATGCTCCAATGAGGTCAAAAGTGGAGGCTTCAACTTCCTATTGCTTCTGAAAAAAAAAAAAAAAAAATGTCCTCATAACAGGAAGCAGAGGGTCTGTTTTTCCATCAGTTGCTTTCCCAGTGCAACTCAGATTGCCTAGAATACCACCCCTAAAGAATTACTCGAGGATGCCCTGGGCAATTCACGTAAGGAGTCCAGTCACCCCACTATAAATCAACCAATTGCCATTTTATTTACACCTTGGGCTCTTGGGAGCTTGGTTTATCAATCCTCAGGAGCCTAATCTCCCCTGGGCATTCAGACAAAATGAGGTTTCTATAATAGAAGCTAGCTAACCAGGTTTGAATTCAGGCTGCTGCTTCCAGCTGTATGACCCCTCTTTGAAAGAACAGTCCTACCTCATAGGGTTGATGTGACGATTAAATTAATACGTGTAAAATGCTCAAAGTTGAACCTGGCATGTAATGAACACTATGAAAGTTCCTGCCATTTTTGTTATTGAACCAAGGATGACCCTGAAATTGAAGGTGGTGACTGGCCCACCCAGATGGCCCCTCTCTCCTTTCAGTCTACACCAGCAACCTCCAAAGACAAACCACGGGCAGTGGGGGGCGCAGTTCTGTCCAAGTTATTCCTCATTGGAACCGGGAACCTCCTCTTCCCACATTTGGGAGCCAGCCCCAATTTGTGACCTCCTCCTCAGTGACAGGAAAGAGACAAAGGGCCCAGTAGGAATTCACTGGAATCTTGTGGCTAGCCCTAGTTCAAGCTATGAGTCAAGCAGTCAGAAGGAAGGGCTATCGAACTCCTGAGGACACACAGCCAAAGATGTGATCCTCACATTAACCAGCTATAGTTCTAAACTCAAAAACAGGTTATATAATTAAGAAACAAAAATGCTACCACAAAGCATTCATCTTCTAGCTGGCATAAACTTCTGGGAAAAGGGGTGGCTCTCAGTCATTTCTTGCTTGATGCCCTCCTGAACAGGCACTTGTGAGATGACTAAACAGGTTACAGGGTTGGCCCATCGCTGTTGTTACAGGCAATGTGGGCCCAGATTAGGGGATAGGTAAGACATATTTTCTCTTTATGAAACAAGTGTGCCAGGGGTCAAATCTACCAACAATGGTAGACTCAGGTAGTCTCAATTCTGTTTCACGAACAGTTGGTCAACTGGCCAGAACAGACCATCACTCTAGGCAAAGAGAAGCATGACAAAGCTCTCAGGTCAGCTTGGGATCTATCTATACAGATGATATTGAAACTGATAACTGGATAAGACAGAAGCTAGAATTTATTGAACCTGCTGTGTGCTAGAAACTATGCTGTACTTTAAAGAGACAACTATAAAACCTCTTGGTAAATTTTCTGATGTAAGAGCACTAGTCATTGAAAGTGTGTTTGAGTTTGGAACCCTGATGTAAAATGACAGCCTTGTGAACATAGAGGCTTTGATCAAGGTAGAAGCATTTGCTGAATTGAGCTTTGAAAAGTTCGGGTCATATAGTTAAAGCCCATTGCTTCAATGGAGTTGTCTCAATAGACTAGGTAGAAGCTCCCTACGAAAGACCCCATGTAACTTTCCCTGTAGAAAACACCACTAGACCACTAAACAGAAGGACTGCTCACTGGTTTTATCATTGTCCTTTTCTCACTCATGCATTAGCAACAGGTAAACCTGTAGTGATACCATGCGTATTTCCCAACAAGCTGCATTGTCACAGGTCTTTAGAATCAGATTCTGGAGGGATCGTATAGATCATGTAGTCGGAACTCCCTTCTCTGTGTCCTCCCCACATCTTTTATTATGAATGAGAAAAGTCAGTGCCCAGATCACTGTCTCAGAGCAAGCATCAGTGGCAGAAGTCACAGCTAGACCTGCAGTTTCTTGACTTGTGGTACCTTCTTTACTGCATCCTGTGTTCTCCACACGTCAACAGGGTATACATGAACACAAACAGCTGAATAGATTGCACCTACCACCCAGCAAAGTCTTCAAAACCAGAACACTGGGAATCATCTGGGTTGTCTGAAGTATTTGAGACCACTAGGACAAAAAGTTCGGGTTATATGGGGAAGACCCATTGCTTCAATGGAGTCATCTCAGTAGACTAAGTAGAAGCTCCCTATGAAAGGCCCCAGGTGACTTTCCCGGTAGGAAACACCATCAGACCACTATCAAAATTCAACACGAATCTAAACATGGACACACACACACACACACACCACACACACACGAAAAAAAAGGTAAATCCTGAAATCCAATAGATGGTGGGCGTTGGGGAGAGGTGAGAGAATCTGAGGAAACTGGTTTTGTTTGGTGACCGGATTAGATAACTCAGACCTCTAGTTTTAGATTTCAAGATGAAACTTTTTACTTAAATTGGATCATGATGTGCCAATTGAACTGCGACCAAATGACACCTTAGAAATGTGTAGATCACCTGCTGCAAATAGCAGCAACTTAAGTTCTTGTTTCTAATCAGTCAGGGGCTATACAACCGACAGTTTCTAAGTGCTAAATGGAGGGCTATGCTTTCTTCACAAGCAGGAGGCCTTTGCAGATGCAGAGGGGAAAGCAAATGGCCATGTCAGTGCTTCCTGCAGAAGTTCTTCCCCACTGCCTCTGGACTCCTGGGCTATTAAAATAGCCTGCTCACAAGTATCTCTGCTTTTCATTTTTCCCTTTAATGCAGTCTATGCAGAGCTGTCAGACTGTGCTTTTAAGTCATCGTTTCCCATAATATCTTCAAGGAATCCCCCTTTACTTCCAGAATAAGTGCAAACTCCTTGCCTAGCATAGGAAGAACTCTGCAACTTAGCCAGAACCTCCTCACGAGGTTGTCTTCCTCACAGCTTCCCAGCGTGAGCCTGCGACACCAGCAGGACTCATCATTACACTCCCTAAATCAGGGGTCTGTTCCTGCAAATGCCTCCTGCCCCCAAACTCACTGTGCCCTGCTCCACAATGCCCCAGCATCCACCCTGTTCCACACTGGCCCTTCTCACCCTCAGGAGGCAAAGGTGGGGACTGTTGGTCTGAATCCCAGCTTTATCACTTAACTCCGTGTGATCCTGACCAAATGGTTAAGCCTCCCTAAGTCTGTTTCCTTACCTGCCCAAAGAACTGGCAAAAATGAGAATGCTTTATTTTCCTTCAGAAACTGTTGACCTGATCTTTTTTTGTAAATTGTTTTTTAATACCTACATGCCATGGGACTTGGGTAAGATTTATGAAATCAGCTTTTAAACAACTTGGATAGGCATGCCACATAATAGGTGCTCAAGAAATAAGTCTCTCCTTCCTCTTTATCACATATATGCGGACTTATTCTAAGTTACTGTTTGCTGTGCCTTGTCACATCTCTCCTTCCCAGTCCCTGTTATCTCCCAACAGTGCCTCAAAAGATTCTGACACAAATTCTCCTGATCAATGAAGCAGTGTCACATCCCAGTTACATTCTATCACAGGCCTCTACACCTGTCAGCAATGAGTCAAAGGTTTAAACACACACTTTTACATATCAGCAGGTACTTTTGTGAGTGATCTAAACAATGAAATATATTACTCAGACAGAATACCAGAATCTTGAATCCGCTTCCAAAATTCCATTTCTGCCCAAATCTCAGGAATGTGTCCATTTTAATAATGAAAGGACATTTGTAATGGAGACCTTCAGGAAATGACACCTGTATACATTAGATTATAATATGGGTAGGTAAAAAAAAAAAAAAATCAAGACTCACTCCAGCTCCCAGTCGAAGTTGTAGTGGTTTTAAACTGTTTCAAAGTGAAATCCTTTCTTCAAACGTTATCTTCCTTGGAATGCTAACATGTGAAACAGTCGGCGTGGAGCTGTGCAGCCGGGTGAAGTAGGTGGCGCATGTAGGTCCTCCCCTAACAGCGCATACCGGGTGTGTGTGCCCAGCTGCCACCCGCCACACACTGAAGCAACAGAGGCACCTCCACAAAATGTAATTTGAAAACCAACAGCTTGGCCGGGCACAGTGGCTCACACTTGTAATCCTAGCACTTTGGAAGGCCAAGGCAGGTGGATCACTTGAGGTCAGGAGTTTGAGACCAGCCTGGCCAACATGGTGAAACCCCGTTTCTACTAAAACACAATAATTGGCTGGGCCTGGTGGTGCGTGCCTGTAATCCCAGCTACTCGGGAAGCTGAGGCAGGAGAATCGCTTGAGCCTGGGAGGCAGAGGTTGCAGTGGGCCGAGACTGCACCATCACACTCCAGCCTGGTGACAGAGCAAGACTCCGTCTCAAAAAAAAAAAAAAAAAAAGAAAGAAAGAAAAGAAAACCAACAGCTTTAGAAGAATAAGTAAATAGTTTATGAGAATGGGTAAATATATTCCTTAGTGGTAAAAAAAAAAAAAAAAGCCTACTAGCCAAATAGTATGCAGTTAGTCCTCACAATGTCATTGATAAGTTCTTGGAAACTGCGACTTCAATGAAAAGACATGTAAGGAAACCAGTTTTACCATAGGTTAATTGGTATAAAAAGAGTTAAGTTCCTAAGGCATATTTCTGGCTACAAAAACATCAAAATTCTAAGAAAAATTATTTAGAACACTTTGAATAGTAAAACTGAAATAACACTTCTAATATTAAACACCGAAGTAAATGTGAGCTACATATACGTTTAAGAAAGATGAAGAAAAATGAATAAGAGCATCATTTACCCACTAGCTGCAGTTCAGGGTTATGGGTGGGTGGAACCTCTCCTGGTAGCTGAGGGTGCCAGCTGGGAACCACCCTGGACAGGACCCCATCCCATGGCAGGGCACACTCACACACACCTGCACTCAGATGGGGACCATCTGGACACACCAGTTCTCCCGATGTGCATAGCTTTGGGATTTGGGAAGAAACCGAAGTCCCTGAAGAAAACTCATACAGGCATGGGGAGAAAGTACAAACTCCACATAGTCAGTGGCCCTAGCCAGGAATTGATATTTTTCTCATTAACGTTATAAACAAATGACATAGAACAAAATCAGGTTACTCAAAGACCTGCTGTATACACACATATTTAATGTTAAAGATGTTTAAGTCTTAGTTTGTATTCTATCAATGCCAAATAGATCATTTACAAGTTGTACTCAAGTTGATGTCACAGAAAGAGAGAAATATAAGTAGAAGGAGGCAGTTCTGCTGCAGAGAAGGCAGCACCATCACTGGCCAGCTCTGGGCAGAACATGCAGTCCACTCACTGCTAACACCAGCTGACAGGAAGCCAGGCACTTACCAGCCACCTGCAACCCCCAATGCGGAATGTCTACAAGAGGCCTCAGATACTGCAGAATCCTAGAAATCCCTTGGCTGAAGAATATTTAGTGACAAGGAAAATAGCTATACTATATTACTAAGTGAAACCATTTACATAGAGTATGATACTGATGTTATAAACATACATGTATGAACAGACACGTACTTTTCTAAAACTGGAATTATACACATCAAAATGTTAGTAGTAGTCATGTCAATTGTTCTTATTGTCTTCTTTGTCCTCTTGCGACTTTTCCACATTTTCTACAATTAATAAATAATCTTTGTGATTAAAAAACCATTTACAAAAAAAGATCAGGTCAACAGTTTCTGAAGGAAAATAGAGCACTGAGTTCTGGGCACTGGATAGAGGCCAGAAGGGCTTTTGTAAATATATATTTTTTGAGATGGAGTTTCACTCTGTGGCCCAGGCTGGAGGGCAGTGGCGGGATCTTGGCTCACTGTAACCTCTGTAGAGGCCAGGAGTTTCATGCTCCCATGAGGCTTCAAGTTCATGAGGCCGGGACTCCTACCTACCTTTCCCCACGCCTGTGTTCCTTAGCAGGCAGCATGACGCCCCGTGATGCCCCATGGCACGGCACACAGCAGGTGCTCCAGTAAGCAATGGCTAAACAGACAGTGTGAAGGTCTCATCCTACTCCAGCCCATTTTGGATCCTTCCTGTGCCCACGCCCCCTTTTTCCTCCTTTCTCTGTTATACTTTCAGAAAACATTTCCAGAAACAGGCCCTGATCGACCCTGCTCCTCTTGACAGCTTAAGGGACATTAATATTTTTTAATCTCAGTGTCATTGAGTTCATGTAAAATAGAGCTGACACCCCTTCAGACCCCTTTTCATGTGTGTGACAGGAATTGGGGAAGAGGGGATTTGGAGGTGAAGACATTTGAAGTGGAGAATTTGGACAGGAGGACAGAGATGGACACAGAAATACACAGTGAACAACAAAGGCTGTTGGAAAACCTTGATTCCAATCTGGGTTGTGCTGCAAAGAAATTATAAGACTTGACTGGGCCTTGGTTTTCTTATCTGTAAAAATGAGTGACCACAAATCACTAGGGAAATGCAGATTAAAACTATAATGAGATACTACCTCACACCCATCAGAATGGCTACTAGAAAGTAACAGGTGTTGGGCAAAGTAATAGAGAAATCAGATCAGAACCCTGGTGCACTGTTGATGGGAATGTGAAGTAGTTCAGTCATTATGGAAAATAGTATAGAGGTTCCTCAAAAAATTAAAAAGAGAATTACTATATAATCCAGGAATCCCACTTCTAGGTATATAGCTAAAAGAACTGAAAGTAAGACCTCAAAAGATATATTCAGACAACCATGTTCACAGCAGCATTATTCATAGTAGCCAAAACGTGGAAGTCAAAATGTCCATCCACAGATGATAAGTGAAATGTGGTATTATACATACAATGGAATAATATTTGGCCTTTAAAAGGAAGGAAATTATGACATATGTTACATCATGGATGAACCTTGAGGACATTCTGCTAAATGAAATATACCAGTCACAGAAACACATTACTGTATGATTCCACTTATAAGAGGTATTTAGAGTAGGCAAGACTACGCAGACTGACAGAGTGGTTGTTGCCAAGCGCTGTGGGGAGAGGGAATAGGAAGGTAATGTTTAATGGGTATTGAGTTTCAGGGTTGTAAGGTGAAAAGAGGCATGGAGATGGACAGTGGTGATGGATGGACCACATTATGAATGTATTTAATACCACTGAACTGTACACTTAAAAATGGTTAAGATGGCACATTTTATATTATGTGTATTTTATCACAATAACAAATTCTGGAAAAAAAAATGGGGAGTGAATAACCATAGAGTATGGTAGATTAACTCACAGAGACATCATGAAGCAGATATAAAATGGCTGATCTAAGTCAGGGCATTTTTTTTTTTTGGAGACAGAGTCTAGCTCTATTGCCCAGGCTGGAGTGCAGTGGCGTGATCTCGGCTCACCGCAACCTCTGCCTCCCGGGTTCAAGCGATTCTCCTGCCTCACCTTCCCGAGTAGCTGGGATTACAGGTGCCTGCCACCATGTCTGGGTAATTTTTGTATTTTTAGTAAAGATGCGGTATCATCATATTGGTCAGGCTGGTCTCGAATTCCTGACCTCAAGTGATCCACCCACCTCAGCCTCCCAAAGTGCTGGGGTTACAGGCATCAGTCACTGCGCCTTGCCAGTCAGGGCATTTTTAAAAGCAAAGGTGCTATTCAAAGGTAAGGTTTCCTTGTATGCAAAGAGGTTACATGAAGCTGCAGCAGTTAGATTAAGAGCCAACACATCCTTCTCTGCCCCTGGGACACACGAGCATTAACAAACTTCACAACTTTTCCTCTATCACACCGAATGAATCCTGTTATGCTTCAAGACCTGGGTGAAGTTGTCTTGCTCCATGAAGCCTTGCTTGATTGTGGAAACCAGTGGCGGTCTTTCTCTGACTGGCCAGAGAACTGCCAGCCCATCTACACAGACACATGCCACCACACACATACACCCCTGCGTTCCTTCACAAGAGAGTAGAGCTTACCCCTCAACTAGTTTGACCAAAGGCCCTGCCATAAAAGTCTTGTCACACCTTGCAGTGATTTGCACACCATAAGTCCTCACTAAAGATGTGTTAATTGGCTGATCAGAATAAATGGCATTGCTGTCCAGCCCACCATCAGGCAAAGATGGTCTTCAGAAGTAAAGAGATGGAGCTCCCTAGAGTCTGATTCTATTAATAACTGATTCTACCAACACCAAGCCTGTAAACCTCTACCGTGGATCTCATTTCACTAAACTCCATTGCAAATTACTGAGGCTATCTCTGCTTGAAATCTGTTATTGGCGAGCATATTGATTCCCAGGTGGCTGCCTGACCCACAAACCAACCAATTGTGTTGAGCATCTCGATCTCTTCTCGAAAAGCACTCACCAAACCTGCTCACACACTCTCCAACTCCTTCAGAGTCGTAGTGGTGTTGCCTCAGGCAGACAGTGTGGTCTAGCAGGAAAGAGACCCATCCTCAATGGCTCTGTCAGCTCGTTTAGATTTAATCTGACATAGCCATCTCTTTAGAAGGAAATCTACCAATGGCCTAATTTTTACTTTTTTGTTTGTTTGTTTGTTTGTTTGTTTGTTTTTGGTTTAGTGTTTCTGTTGTTTAGAGTTGAGTTCCTTGAAATGACACTTGCTCCTAAGTTGTTAATGCTCCTTTTCTCACTTCTCCCCGTGCTCACATAGATGATTCAAACGCAAATCACACAGATGATCTGAAGAAAGTCTCCTGCTGCTTTTCCAGGATTTTTCCATGCTGCATTTTCCCTAGGGCAGTGAGGGAGATTGGCCAGGGAGATTCTCTAGTTCACCCTTTGTTTCCTTCGCAGCAAAGCCCTCCAGAATTTGGCTTCCCAGGCCTGGCAGGAAATGCCAAAGGGTGGGGGATGGGTAGAATTGTGTAAAGATGAAATTTTTAAAGAGGAAAAATCATGAAATTATTCAAGACAGGTTTTGTGGGATCCTGTTGGAGAGAACAGTTTCAACAATGGGGGTCATAAATACAAATGCACAGACTCTAAAACTCTGGGAATTTCATTTCCTGTAACTTCAAAAAAAAAAAAAAAAAAAAAAAAAGCAAAAACAAAACTACCTCTCTGTGATTCTCCTATCCCTTGTAGTCAATGCCTGAATGGGAACCTGGGAACTGCGAGAGGCAATTCCAAAAGTCACTTCCCGGCCTAAACCCTGACCAAGTCCCTAAGTTTTAGAGCTTAGCAGTCCAATAAGGAGGGCTCACAGCATTACCTCCCCTTCTCTACCAACCGGCATCTGATCTTGTAGATGCAGGAATCTGTCTCCTTATTTTCCAAATACCCTCCCCTTCTCCTCTTCCTTCTTTGCTCTGATTCAGTCATTATCATTTCCTTGGAAGAAGTAGGAGACAGAATTAGTTGGGAGTTCAAGAATTGGAAAAATAATACAAATGAGGTTTGGAAATAATTTCTAGGTTTCAGCAGCCATGTCTTTGCCCCTACCCTCTTGCAAATGCTATCCATGCTTCCAGGTCCAGGGTAGGTTCTACCTCCATCAGGAAACCTTCCTGACTGACTCCTTGTATGTCTCTCTCTCCCACTAGACAGTAATTGGCATGAGTTCGGAGTTGGTATTTTTTTAGCTTTGTAGCCCTAAAATCTAACACAGTGTCTAGCACATAGATGCTTAACAATAAAGACTTGTAATTGAAACAATTATAGGCCATAATTTTTTAAAGCAAGAAATAACTGTGGGTGTATAAGAAATTTTTTTTTCTCATACGCAAGAAAATATTAAACACTACTGACAATGTCACCCACTTAAAAGTTATCTGGAATTTTTAAATATAAAAATTTCAGTCTTTCGTTCACATCAACAGATACAGTTCTTTGTGGCTATGCCAATTTTGGTAAGCACCCTACCTTTATAAAATAAGAATTATGTCCAGGGTTTTTTAGTTGTAAGAGGGAGGACCTGGGATGAATGTGGCTACTTGATCTTAACTAGATTTGGAAGTCCTTTATTCCTCTTTCTGTACCTTATGTTTTGACAGTGAATTAAATCAAGTTTTGTAGAATTACCTACATGGTTCAGGTTACTCTTGCATCCCAAAGACACACTGGTTTGAATTTGACTGAAATTAAAACCATTGGCTTAATTTGTTGTTCTGTCTGCTTTTTCTTACTAGCCCTGGAGAGCTGGAGCCATTTTATTTGCTTTCGCCTTTCTAGATCCCAAGGAGAGGGATGGGGCACATGAGCCACGGGTAGGCAGGTTCAGTACAGAAAAGCCCAAATCCCTCTTCAGTAGTAAGTTGGCCCTTCAGTGGGCTGCACTGACCAGACCCAAACCTGACTATGTCATCATGACTGATGCCAATAAGTTCGCACGACCATTGCCATTGGACACTCCCTCTTCAGCAGTAAGTTGGCCCTTCAGTGGGCTGCACTGACCAGACCTGAACCTGACTACATCATCATGACTGATGCCAGTGGGTTTGCATGACCATTGCCATTGGTCGCCATATTAGATATGGTGACACCGCTTTACACACTTCTAAGTCTTTCCGGGCAACTTGTATATAGTGTGCAGCCTGAAGCTATGTGTAATCTGTCAGAAGAAGTTCTCAAAGTAATGTTTCCAAAAGGACCATTTTTTCTGATACATTGAAAAATAAAGGCTCACCTAAAAATAATTAAACTCGTCTTAACATTATTGCTGTTCTGTGTATCATAATTAAACAAGTATGAAAGAAATCTTAATAGGATTGCAATCGGGTCTTTGTGTTCCTGAATGGTGTATTAGAGTCTTAGTGGAAACCAGGTTTAAGGTGGCTCAGAGGAACTGTCCTTTGTTTTCAGGAAAAGTGAAACTCAAACAAGACTGAATTCTATGGCTACCAAACCCAGCTGCTACTCCCAAATCCTGTCCAATCCTCTCTACCTTTCAAAGCCTGGCTTGATTGCACTTCTTCCACTAGATCCTAGGGAAGACCCCCTCCTCTGAGCCTTCTTGGTTTGAATACTCCCATCTAGAACATAACTATTCAATGCTGTTTGCTACTCCCTCTTAGCTTGTGGAAGTTAGAATAACCTCCTAGTCTATCACTGAACGCTTCCACTTGAGAACTGTCTTCCTTTGTGTTAATAACCCCCAGCATCTACCTCAGCATCAGGTCTCTTTAAAACCATGGCAAACTATTGGTTTGTCATAGGGAAAGTCACATTTTAAAAGAGCTAAGTTGAAAGTTTATAAGCTGATTCTTCATCAGGTTCCTTTCATAAGTAAGTTAAGATCCTTCCATGAGGTTAAAATATGATTCACTTTAGAAAAATTCAGTGAATATGCATCTGTTACATAAAGCAAAGTATTCTATGAAATTCAGGTGGCATGAGAGAGTTGGTGCAAAGCTGCTCTTGTGACTGTGGCTGCCTGACAGTGGCCCAAGGAAAGATAGTAAATATCTCAACTACAGCGGAAGCTCCTTCTCTGCCCATCCTCACCCTACAGCCATCCATGACAACATCCATGTTAGTTTGATCATTGTTCTGCCATAAAAGAAATCCCTGGTGTCATTTAACACCATTTTGTGCTCCAAAAGCTGCCATATGATGAGGAATCCTTAGCCTTGATATTCTACAATGCACAAAGGAGAACACTGCTGACACTGAAGACATCCATTCCCATTACCTCACTCATTCACCAAGCTGACCTTCAACTGTGGCTTCCCATGATACACCAGGTAGAGGGGCTCCATACAGCCCTCACAACTAAACTGGACTCCTCCTAGAATGTTGGGCCTCTTGACAATGTGTGTAAAGCAAATGTGCCAGAGTGGCTCCCTGCCTAGAAAGCCACTTCAGACAGTGAGAGAAAGGGCTACCTGCTGGGGACAGGGGAAGTGGGAGGGTTCCTCCGACAGAAGGGACCCTGTGCTGGGTCGTGCACAAGAAAGCAGCAATGTGAATCAGAGCAAGGCCCCACTACCTTGGGAGTCCCAGAGACTAGATGAGATGGCAGGTCTGACTCTGCCAAGATGGAATGCCTATGAGCAAAATAGTTTTACTTCTCTGAAACCCAATTTTCTCACTGGTACCAAAAGGAAAGAAAAGAAAAGAAAAAAAAAAAAAAAGAAAAGAAAAAGAAAGGAAAAGAGAGAGAGATAAAGAAAGATAAGGTGACTTTGAAAAAATCCTCCAAGTCTTTAATTCTGTCAGTGGGTACCTGTCAAGTGTGAGGCCCTGTGATAGGCATCATGGAAAATACAAAATATGACACATTTCTCATGAATCTAAAATTATGCTCTAGTGGAAAAAAGAAGAAAAGTTAACTCTATCACTGAGTCTCTATTATATAGGATCCTGTACACACACAAACCCATAAATATTAGGCATTATACAACACACATCAAAAATGAGAATAGCTAGTCATTCTTATACTTGTTCAGAAAAAGGGATAGATTCTTATTAAATAGGGGTCTCAGGTGAAAGTTTCGTAGACAAAGAAATATATGTCCTTCTTAAGATAAGCAGAATGATTTCCAGATTTTCAGATGATATTTCTTACTCTCCTGAGAGATCAGAAGGATAGGAAAAATTCCACTGGATCAGGGTTCCTCAGTATGGAATGGGCATTGTGTGTGTGTGTGGGTGCATGTGTATGTGTGTGTGAGACAGAGATGGGGACCCGGGAATCAAATAAGTTGGGAAAAGTAGATTAAACAAAGGTAATTTTGTTTTCATTGCAGGTCTCCTCAAGGATGCTAATAAACAAACGTGTGTTGAGACTAAGAGAAGTTATGTCTGCAGTGACCCCAACTGTGGGCCACAGAGTCCTTTGTTCTCACAGCTGCTCAAGTGATTGGGGTTCTGAGAAATCCTCTTTGGGAAACAGTGTACCAAAGATAATGTAAACTCCATGAGGTCAGAGACTAGTCTAGTTCACCACTGTATCTCCAGCACCTGACATGGTATCAGATACACGGGAAGGATTTAATGAAATATAATTTTTAAAAAGTTTGCCAAATGACTCAATGAATACACTGTTGAATTTTAAGTGGAAAAACTGGCATTCACAATGACATGGAGATGAGAATACACCCAGAAGCAGGGCATCACCTCCTCATGATGTCACCCTCAGGGTCTGGGCTCCACATAAGCCATGGCTAGGAGTTTCAGGTGATGCCTGTCTTTGCCTTCTCAAAAAGCAAACTACTACAAACATCCATAATGATCCTAAAAGACTTTAACTCCTCCCAACCCCTCAAAAAGGATAGCAAAATTAGAGCTTCATGAAGAACATTGTCGTTTCTTTACTAAAAACAGGTAACAAATCAGTTAATGATACTCAAGTCAGACTCTACCATGGAGTTATAAATGATCTTTGTTTCTTTACTGCCACCTTCTGGTTCCCAGACACCTATGTGGTAAATTAAAAATGCTGCCTTATATTTGTGTTTTACTATGAAATTTTAAGCATTTGTTCACATCCTTTACTTCAGATGACATTACACAGATTAGAAGAGATTAAGGTGGCCTTTACTCTTTTTCATATGACATGAAAATAACTTAGAAGTTAAGTGAGTTATCAGTGATAGAAAGTTAGGAGCAGAGCAAGGACTAACCACACTTGGTTTTTCCAATGAGCAAACAGTGAGTTTAGCCATTTGGCTTTGTCCAGCTCTAGCTGCAAAGAATTCTACAGCTCTCTCATCCCTTCACAAGCATAACCTTGAATGGAAAATCCAGTGCCCTAAAAAAGAAGATGCTGTTCAAATATATCCTGATCTTTTCAAGGGTAAAACCCATCCCACTTTACAAAGTCTTTGAGAGAACAATGTAGAGGGTCTAAAATCGGTATTTTATCTGATAGTCAAGATGCCCCAACATGGCGGCCAGCCAGCTTCTTCCTAACATACCTTGGTCTGGAAGCAGCAGTAGAGTTGGGTAAGGTAAGGGTGTTTCCGTGCCAGAGCCAAAATCCTCTTCTCTGTCATTGTGCAGTCCACGTCATCATCCTGAAGGATGACGTCCTTCTTTAAGACCTTCACAGCATATACTTCATCTTTGCCCTTGAGTTCTGCCAACATGACCTGCAATCAATCAATTGCCTCCATCAATCTATGCATGTATGGAATAAAAAGAAGAAACACAAGCTAATACCAAATACTTTAAAAACTAATTGTGTTTTTTCTTTGATTTTAAATATTTTTATTTATTTATTTATTTATTTATTTATTTATTTATTTTGAGACGGAGTCTTGCTCTGTCGCCCGGGCTGGGTGCAGTGGCACGATCTTGGCTCACTGCAAGCTCTGTCTCCCGGGTTCACGACATTCTCCTGCCTCAGCCTCCCAAGTAGCTGGGACTACAGGTGCCTGCTACCATGCCCGGCTAATTTTTTTGTATTTTTAGTAGAGACGGGGTTTCACCGTGTTAGCCAGGATGGTCTCGATCTCCTGACCTCGTGATCCTCCCATCTCGGCCTCCCAAAGTGCCGGGATTACAGGCGTGTGTAATTTTAAATATTATAACAAGCCAGGTGTGGTGGCATGCACCCAAGATACTTGGGAGGCTGAGGTAGGAGGATAATTTGAGCCCAGGAGTTACAGATCAGCATGGGCAACACAGCAAGACCCCCTCTCAAGATGTATATATAATGTTTAAGAAAACTTCCTATTCTACAGTTACTACAATTCTACAGTTACTACATTCTAATAGTTACTACAATTTATTTATTTTTAATCTCTGGCACAGTGCCCAGGCACAGACAAGAGAAGTTCAATGCACATCTGTTGAATGGTTATTCATATGTTTATATGTGTTTGTCATACTTACAATTACAATACACCAAATATTTTTACAGTTACAGTACAGTAAAATATTGTAACTATTTTTAACTGAACGTTATCTTAAAGACATTCTCCACATGGTCTCCATCATTACCACGGCTGCTTACATTCAATTCAAGTAAACATAATTTATTTAACCATTTCCCTCAAATTAGACACTTAAGTTATATCTAATCATCAAGTATTATGTAAATTGCATTGAGTATTTTTGTACACAATTAAAACAATTCCTCTTGGATTACATTTGTAAGATGGAAACTCTCATAAGTAGATTAAAGGGTTAAGCATTTTGCACATTTCCTATTTTCAGAAAGGATGTGTGATACAATGTGCCACTAGCAATGTAGGAGTGTTGGAGTTTCATGGTGACTTAACAACATTGAGTAGCTTCACTTAAAAAGTCTTTTTGCTCACTTAATAGGTGTGAAATGTTACCGTGATGCTATTTTAACTTAAAATGAAACCTTAAAAATATCTGTTTTCTGACTGTATTTCTTTTTGTGTAAATTACTCCTGTCTGTTTTGTCTTATTATGCTGCTATCATATTAATTTCTTACAAATTTATACACATATGATATATAAAGATACGAACCCTTTACTTTCTGTAAAAGTTTTTCTAAGCCTGTTTTATGATTTTCTGTTATTTTACTCTATTGAAAAGAATCGTGTATCTTTATGTAGTTGAATCTGTCCTTGTTTGCCTTTATAGTTTCTTTTATAACTTTGAAGCTGGAAACGTGATTCCTATTCAAGAGAGCTAATTAACAGTTCTATTTTCTTAAAGTGTTCCTATCATTTGATATTTTTGCACTCATTTACCTACAAACGTCACAAGCCTTTCTCTTCTTAAATAAGTAACTCCTAAGTACAGTATTCCAATGTAAGTCATCAAAGCTAAAAAGCAGCCATCAGAAACTTAATGAGGGAATTCATGATGTTAACCTGAAGACTTTTTGTCGCCCACATATTTTACAGACTCTGTAAAACTGGCTCAAACTGTGGCTGTGATTTTTCCTAAGAGATAACCTAAATGCTCCAAAGTCATCTAAGTTCCCATCCTGCCTACACTATGCGAAAACCTAGAATCTTGGAGTCTTGCTCAAAATTAGACTGCATCCTGCTCACGTCCCAGAATTATGCCTAACCAGAGGACCTCTTCTTATTTAGCCAGTCTCTAAAGAATGTAATTGCTTCAGCTTTTGCCATTTAAGTAAACCCCAGTTACCTTCCCACCAGAGTGATATCAGGGTGAGATAGCGGCAGGTGAGACAGCTGGGAACCAGGTGGGATGGGCCAGCTGATTGACAGGCTGCTGCTTTCAAGAGTCCAGGACATGCCAGGGCATGTGATCCCAGGAGCTTCCTGGTCCCCAGAGCAGGACCTCCCAGAACTTCTCAGGAGGTCCCAGAAAGGTGACTCCCAGGCTCAGCTCTAAAAAGAGCCAGGGAATAATCAGAGATCTCAGGTGAAATGCAAACAGCTTCCTCTGCTTCCTGCCCCTTCATCTTCTTTCTAAAATGAACAGGGGTTAATTTTTCCATTTCACCTAGCCATCAGAATAGTGGCTGACCACCTTCATGCTTTATTGAGCATACTAAAGGCCACACCCCACACCACTGCGTTCATCTCAGTGGGGAACAGGATATGGAGAATAGCACCAAGGACAGAGGACCCTGATCCAAGGCATGAGACGATTATTCCCATTCTCTTGCCACATGTAGAGGATAAACAAAACATTTACTACATGCCAGAAAGATCAGTTAAATAAAATTTACCTTCCAAAATAATGCATGCTAAATTTGCTTTGAACCCTAGGTTTACTGAGGGCAGGAATTCATTCTCAAAGTCTTCATATGAATTAAAAACAGAATTTCAGCTGGATCTCTGAAGCAGGGAAGACATGTATTGATACTATTATTAACTTGGAACACTAAGCATTTAAAACTTTCCAAAGTGCTTTCTCATCTACCTTGATTCCTGTCCCCATTCAACAAATGAGAAAAACTGAATTCCAAAGAGATTAAATCACTACGTGAAAGTCTCATATAGCCAATTAATAGTAGAACCAGGGCTCCCATCTGCTTGGCTTCAGGTCATTTGCACTTACAAGGAATGAAAGAAAACCTAATGAAATTAGTCTAAAAAGTTCCTCTCTCAATCTTAGATCAAACAGATGAAACAACGCTAAGGAGTAGAACAAAACCAGCAGTTTCACCCATGTGTGCCACAGACCTTGCCAAAGCTGCCTTTGCCCAACACCTTGATGAAGTTGAACTCATCCAGGCCCAGCCGCTTGGCCTGGCCTTGCCGGACTTCGCCGTTCTCACCAGGGCTCATCAGCTGGCCATCAGGAGATGATGCTGCCCGGTGCTCCTCCCCTCGGTTGTCAAATGACAAGGCTTTTCGAATGTTGTTCTCAAGTTCTTTTATTTCTAGGGCCAAGGGGAACAAGAAATTGCATTAGTGCATACCTCATAAGCTGTTCCATTAGGACTCAACACTCAGACTTTCCCCTGTAAGCTCTCAGTCCTTTTTCTGGTTCTTCATAACAACAGATCCAGTGTGGCATCCCTTTGTATGTTCCTTCATCTGTTCGCCATATTCTCGTTGGCACCCAACGCGCAGCAGAGCCCCTAAGTATGCAAAGAGGAGTAGGACACAGTCCCTTCCCTGCCCTTGTAAACTCCAGATTACACTGGACCTGGCTGTCTCTCTGAAAGCCCCCTTTGGCTAGTAGCCTCTTCTATTGTTCTAGGTGCAGCACACAAATCTGGGCCCTCTCTGGAATTCTGCAGAGTCACAGGTATCCTTCAAGTTTCCTTTGAAGATGAGAACAACGAATCAGGAACTGTCATCACAGTAATCATTGGTGATATAATTATTTCAATAACCGAGCCATCAGAATGGTGGCTGATCACTGAAGGTGGAAACCTTCACACCTTCTAAAAGCCTTTACTCAGCCTTGTTGCCGGGTTTCTCCTAAATACCCATCTCACACAAGGTTATCTAACAACACGAGCAATGGGCTTATCATTAACAACAGAATTGCTTTCCCAAGTGACATGTTGCAAACTTATCTCCAATGGGGCAGGAATTTCTTAGTAAAACTACTCAACTATGAGACAGTCTTGTGCCCCACTCTAGAGCCTGTGACTTGAATTACCTGGGGGAGATAATGCTGGATGATCCTCTGACCTTTTCTATTTGAAGAAGCTTTACTGTTAGCAACTCATTCATCAAGACACGCACTCTTTTGTGTGGAAATGGGCATCTTGAGCATAATCCAATTTTAAATGATGCTTGTGAATAACGGATTACAGAAGGCGAACACAGCCTATTAGCCCTTGGGAATCAGAATTAGGCATGAGTGACAGAAAGAGATCTTCAGCTTCTTTTCAGGAGGACAGAGTCCCATAAGGGCTCACTCAAGGAATCCGGAGATCTTTCCTAGATCTGGAGTTTGGCTCCTCTGAGATATGTTGGGGAGGGTGAAGTGGGGGAAAGCTGCTGAATCTGCAGACCCTCCCCTTGCCAATTCAGCAGTTATCTACCTATCACTACGCTTGACTAAGTAACTTTTAATCTCACCATAGAGCTAAAAGCCTCAGTTATTAAATGAATTTTGGAAGGCAGAAATAGTTGTTTGGGGACACCAAAGCTTGAAGAAAAGGTTTTTCTATTTATTCTTACAAGGGAAGAAAAATAAACTATGTCTGATTTCTGTTGTGTAATAATGTCACTCAGAGGGACATCTGTGCTCACATCACTACTGGGAAATCCTGGCCCCTGTGTCAAGTGGAATGAGCAGAGGCCCTGGGGAGCACTGCAACCTGCCGCTGTACCCATCTGATGGCAGAGCCCAGAGCCAGACAGCATGCGGGGCAGGAGCCAGGCCTAGAAGCCCTGGTCTCTGAACTCTTACTTGGGTTCTCTTTCCCATATGACCCTGTCTCCCTGAAGCTCCCAAAGGGGATCTCAGTCTCAGAAAGGAACATGTGAAAACCCCCAAACTGGTCTGGGAAAATAGCTACAAGTTCTGCAGCCCCAGAGTACTTTCAGGCTGCTTATGAATGCTTCAAATCTCATTTGGAATGAGGTAGAGTGTAAAGACACAGAAAGTTAATTGGAGTAGCACGAAGAGGGACTGAGACCAATTATTTTGTGGCCTCATGGCTGGCACATGACCCCCAAAGCTCTTTTTATTTACTCCTGGGTAAGAAGGTCTGGGTCATGGTGGTGACCTCCAAGGAAGGTTTGATGGCAGGGTTTCTGAGAGTGGGTCCCTCAGCCAGCATAGGTACAGTCTTGCCCTTACCACTGACTTATCTCCAAACCTTGGGACAGACCTTTTCAACACTCTGACCTTCCACTTCCCACGTGCTAACCTGGGGGACAGTAATGAAGCACCACCCTAGAGTGGGTGTGGGCATAAAATTAGGATAATGAGTACAAAAGGGGATATAGAAAACCAAGGCACCATTGTCAGGCTGGGTTGGGTATTCCTGTTCTGCAGATGCATATGTCCCTTACCAGTCATATCTGGTAATGGTCACCACAGTAGGAGGTTTTGCAAGTGTAAGTCCCTCTTCAGCCTCAGCATTCTCAGATGGCTGCAGAATTATTATTGTGCAAATTATGTCCACAGAACTTATTGTCTGAAGCATATTCAGACAGAAGGAGCTATCTGGAGCTGTAGAGGGGAATCAGGCCTGGGACTGGCCTCCTTCCCACTTCTTTTCTCAGTCTCTCCTCTAGCTTCATCTTTCTATCCCCACCCACTCAAAGGCCAGGATGGAAGACATCTTCCCTCACCCAGCCCCAAACTCAAGCTGATCTCAGGTTTTGGGTATGATGATGGGGAAAGGAATGTCAAACTCAACTCAAGGGAGTGGCACTGACAGGTCTAGGGCCAGGCAAGAGCTTTAAGAGAGGGAGCTGTACCCTTCTCTCTCCAGTACCCTTGGAACCACGGACAGAGGCAAGGGAAAACAGAGAACCATAACATCATACGCTTGCTCTCCTCTCACCCTAGCCTGGAAGGAATTTAAAGCTGATATGGCCATGGAATGCCCAGCCCTCAAGAAGGTCTTATAGAATGAAAGAACTATTAAATCAACAGGCAAAGGGTGTGTGAAAACCCACCAAGCCTGCTAGCTATTTCAGCTAACAAGCTCACTCTTGGTTAAAGAGGCCTCAGAGCTCCTTGGTCCATCCAATGGCAGAACTCAGAGATCAGGAAGCAAATCTGAGGGTCTCACCCTGGTCACAAGGGGAGGTGGGTGCTGACTTGGATCGATCTTCCTCAGATGGTGAGGTTCCAGAAGCAGGTTGCGGGGACTCGGCACCAGCAATGAGCTAGAGAGGAGAGAAAGCAGGGACAGAGGCATCAGAAGGGAGGGTTGAGAGTTTTCTGATGTCAAAAGCATCAAGATGCCATGCAAGAGCCGTGAGAGTTCCCAGAGTAGTGGGAACTCAGTAGATCTCTGTCCTCTTGCAGCCATCACTGAAGTAGACAAAATGAAGTTCGATCTCTCTGTGACTTCTGACCAGAGCAAAAACCACAAAAGGAATTTCAATGCACCTTCCCACATTCACAGAAGGATGATGTCTTCCCCTCGTTCCAAAGAGCTGAGACAGAGGTACAATGTTTGATCCAACCCCATCCAAAAGGATGAAGTACTTCGGGTTGTGCGAGGACACTATAAAGGTCAGCAAATTGGAAAAGTAGTCCAGGTTTACAGGAAGAAATACATCATCTACATTGAATGGGTACAGCAGGAAAAGGCTAATGTACAACTATCCACGTAGGTATCTACCCCAGCAAGCTAAAGCTGGACAAAGACTGCAAAGAGATCCTTGAATGGAAAGCCACATCTCACCAAGCAGAAAAGGAGAAGGGCAAATATAACGAAAGAACAATTGAGAGGATTCAGGAATAAATCTTTTATACAACTTTCATTAAAAACTGCTAAAATAAAAAAGAGAGAGAGAGAGAGAGTTCCTAGTACCCAGTGGCACCTACTGAATTGATATTCTGAAAGCACAGACTGAAGGTTTCATTTGCCAATTAAAGGGAAGAAAACAAGAGACTTCAGTTTGTTCACTTTTTGTTCTACCCAAATATAACTGACCTTTCTAAGCAAAGCTCAACCCCATGTCTTCCATAAAGCCCCCCTCCACCTATCCAAGCAATACAAGTTATCTCACACAAAGCAATGTGATACTTGTCTCTAACACCTGTTTGGCACTTATTAGTTATCTTATTCAGCTTTCTATAGTTAGTACCTTTGTATGTATACTGTGAGGGGTTCTCTACTTAAGTAGACCATAGGATATTTGAAGGTAAGACTCTGTCTGGCACTTTTAATGCCCTTAGTGACTTATACAAAGTAAGAAACATAATAGATGCTCAATAAATATTTTCAGATATATTGATATTTGTTGGCAAATTTTAATAGAACACCTCTAGTGAGGTTTGTTCCTTGGCATAGATGCTGGCATATGCCACTTTGAGTCTCCATTAACATCAGTGGCTTAGACTCAAAGATCACAAACGCTTCTGCTCTCTTTTAGTACTTACTCTTGGTCTACCTGCTGTGTACACACGTCCTTTCTGGATGATAGACTAGTTGCAAGGGGCAACACGAGGGCTACCAAAGCACCAGAAAGTCTGATATTCCTGCAAAGAGGCCTTGAAGCTTCAGACCAAGGGTGCTTTTCTCCCATCCTCTCATAGCGACTTCAGTTACAACTTAGTTTTTCCAATTTTTGCATCAGAAGCAGCATCCCAGCAATAAAAATATCAGGACTACAGTCCATCAGCCTTCTACCCTGCCCCTCCTTGAATTTCTCCATGTTGGCTTCTTACCTGTTAGTTCTTCCAAATCCAAGACAAGGCAGACAATGCCTCACAGCTGGCATGATAGCTTACGTAAATATAGGGCAAAGGGAGCTGGTACTGAGCTTTCTTTTAAATGTTTCATGACAAAGATTCTGTCTTAATTTACTTCTAGACAAGAATAAAAACCACGTCTCCTGAGAAGGGCTCTCTCTAGAGCTTTTAAATGTGTCTGCATAACACTGTCATCACAGAGTGTTCGCTCAGCTCGCCTCTTCAGCAGGGCCCTAGCATTCTTGGGTACTGATATTCTGCTTGCCATTCCAGCACCTTGGGTCAACAACTGAAGTCCTGTTTCCACCAATGGGATTTACAAAGCCGAGAAGAGCCACCAAAAGCACAAAGTCTCAGTTATCTCAACCAGGGAGAAGAGAATTTCTTCTGCAACCCTTGCAAAACAGCTCTGCTTATTGAGAAAACAGAGTAGAAGGAGAAGTTTAAGAAAATAAGAACACTTCAACCTTTCCTATACAAGAGAAGCAACATGGAAGAGCCATGGGTAGCTTCTAACATGACAAGATGACCAGGAAATGCAGGAAATGCCTTTAGAAGACATTTCAGGGCACAAATCAGGGAGACTATTTAGGTGTCAAGATTGCAGAGGTACCTAAGACTCACACATGCTTTTCTAGTAGGGGGCTTGAGGATGTTTGCCACTGGGCAATGAAGGCCACTCCCCACTGCACCCTTCGCTCAGATTTTCTGCCCCGTTAACATGGTTCTAATTATCTCATAGCTTACTTTTCAAAGACATCTTAAATTTTCTAGGCTAGGAGCCAGGGCTAAAGAAGAGCCTACAAACGAAATGCTATGGATGCCTTTCCCTCTGTTTACATCTGTGGGCCCTGACTTACCAAAATAACATTTTGGCAAATGGATCTCTTCTTACTGATATTTAGAATGTCACAGAGATAGAGACAGTTTTGGTCTCCAAAGAAAGGCCCAGATGTTTCGTGTCGCGAGACATTAACAATATTCCCTGGGCAGCTCAGTGCTGGTATGATCACAAATCATCTTGGCTTCCTCCCTAGAAAAGAATGTGGTTCCAGTTCTTCATCCATTTATCTTCATTATAATGATACCAAGGGTGAAGTTCAGACACTAACATTGCTTTCATGCCAGCTCTGGAAGCAGATAAGTCCATTTCCTTGTATAGGGTTGTTAAGCTTTTTCTAGAAGGAATTTCAAATTCCTCATCTCAAAGTTTATGTTTCTCTGGCAAACTAACCCTTGAGGCTTGCTTTGTTTTCACTTCACTTTTGGAGCTGAAGAAGACATTAACGTTACCTGCCTGGCTTCTATCTTTGTTTTTTGCTTTAAACACTTGCAGTTTTGAGTAAAATACCTCAAACCCAGGAATCTTATTACCACAACTCCAGAGCACCCTCTGGAAGCCAGCACAGAAATGACAGTCTGAAAAGGGCTCCAGAAACACCGCCAAACAGCCAGTTACCTTTTTCCTCCTCTGGCCGCTGTTGGTGATTTTGTCAGGGGTAACGCCCAGGTCAGCCAGCACTTTGGCGATTCCTCTGGCATCCACTCCACAGTTGGGAGCCACGTTGGTCTCACATCGACGGTGAACATTCATTTTGCAGACTGTAAGGAGACGTGGAGAAAAGACAGGTAAGTATTCATGGCCTAAGATGTTACTTCTTTTCTTTGAGATTGTATTATATGTTCATGAAGTATTACATGTTCATTTAAGATACAGTTTGGAAAATATAGAAAAAAAAAT
This sequence comes from Piliocolobus tephrosceles, assembly GCF_002776525.5. NCBI lineage: Eukaryota > Metazoa > Chordata > Mammalia > Primates > Cercopithecidae > Piliocolobus > Piliocolobus tephrosceles. The sequence goes on along the minus strand of NC_045448.1, from coordinate 46,229,204 downwards.
ATATGTAAGTCTTACATCATACAGAACCAAAATCATTCATTAAACTACCTTGCAGAGATAGCCACTGTTTCTAGTACTTCCTTCCAGCCATCCTTTCTACGTATATTAAATATGGATAAGTAAGTAAAGATCACATTTATATTTCTTTCCAGGGAGTGGACACTGACTCTAGAAGAACTTAATTCCTTTCTCTGAAAAAAGCTAACTTGAATTCCGGACCCAAATAGGTCATGTGTTTACAGTCTACTCCATTACTTGATTAAAATGTTGGAACATTACTGAGAGAAGAATAACCAGTGGTTGGACTTCTAAGGCCCCTTTCAAATCTACAGTCTAAATTCAATGAATTCCTTTGTGTTTCCCTCTTAACTTAGTTGTCCTTGGTGTAGGACATCAAAGGTGAAAATAACCTGCTCATTTTCAGTCTGGCACTTAAGGAGCTTAGAAGTCAGCAGCACTCCATTCTAACAAGCAAAACGCTGAACGAACTACAAAATCAACAGTTCTTCCGAGATCCACCAAGTGAAGTGAAGTCCTAGAGCAAACTGAAACTGCTGCTCCCAAAATTAGACAGCCAGCCAGGCGAATACAGAGAATCACAACTTACTGAAGCAGAAATCTCTATAAGAACAATGCTGGGGGCCGGACGCGGTGGCCGAAGCCTGTAATCCCAGCACTTTGGGAGGCCGAGACGGGCGGATCACGAGGTCAGGAGATTGAGAGCATCCGGGCTAACACGGTGAAACCCCGTCTCTACTAAAAATTACAAAAAACTAGCCGGGCGAGGTGGCAGCGCCTGTAGTCCCAGCTACTCGGGAGGCTGAAGCAGGAGAATGGCGTAAATCCGGGAGGCGGAGCTTGCAGTGAGCTGAGATCCGGCCACTGCACTCCAGCCTGGACGACAGAGCGAGACTCCGTCTCAAAAAAAAAAAACAAGAACAATGCTGGGGTAGAAAACCTGTAACTGTAACTGACAAATGGGGGGCTCAGAGCAGACAAACCTGAGAGTCAAAAACGCTAAAGGGGGACCCAGTCACTGAGTTGATAGACTTTTGTATGTTCAGTTGAGAGTTGTGCTCTTTAGAAGCTCAACTAGATTCTCATAGTAAATATGGAGAAAATCTCATGATTTCGGTGTGGGGGTTGGGGGTGGGGAACATGGGGAGAGAACCATTTTTTTAAATAGGCCAGAGCACTCTGCTCTTCTTAACAAGGGTTTCTCTTAGGAGAAACTATTTTATCAGAGCTTAAACGATTGAGGTTTTATCAGACCCTGACTGATCTGGGGGCAAGGAAATCCCCAACTCCAGCCCACTCTAGCCATCCTGTCCTGTCTAAGGCCAGGGGAGGACTGAATAGCACTTGAGAGGTTCACAGTTCAAAGGCACAAATTCATGAAAAGACCTAATCACAGGTCTGTATAATACTTTCCCTCCCTCCACACCTCACTCACATAACTCACAGCCTGTTCCTTTTACCCAGTACATAATGTCTGGCAAGCAAAATTGTAAGGTATCCTAAAAGGCAAAACAAACAAACAACAACAACAACAACCACAAAAAAGCCCAGTTTGAAGTGACAAGGCAAACATCAGAACTAGACTCAGATATGGCAGGGATGCAGAAATTATCAGACTGGGAATTTAAAACAACTGTGATTAATATGCTAAGAGTTCTAATGGATAATGTCCACAGCATATGAGAACAAATGGGTAATATAAGCAGAGAGATGGAAATGCCAAGAAGGAATCAGAAGGACTGCTAGAGATCAAAAACATTAACAGAATGAAGAAAGCTTCTGACGGGCTTATTAGTAGTCTAGACATGGCTGAAGAAACAATATTCAAGCTTCAGGATATACCCATAGCAGCTTCAAAAATGAAAAAATAAAGAGAACAAAGACTGGAAAAAATATCCAAGGATTGGGTAAAACTACAAAAAGTGTAACATATGCATAAAGAGACTACCACTATAAGAAGAAAGAGAAAGGAACAGAACAAAATATTAATATTTGATACAATGAGGACAGAATTTCCCAGAATTAACGTCAGACACCAAACCAAACCACAGCTCCAGGAAGCTTGAAGAACATCACACAGGATAAATGCCACAAACAAACAAACAAAAAACAAAACAAAAAAACTATACCTAGGTATATAATTTCTAAACTACAGAAAATCAGTGATTTAAAAAATGCTGAAAGACGTCAAAGGAAAAAAAAAGTCTTACCTATAAAGGAGAAAAAATAAGAATTACTTCCAACCTCTCCTCAGAAACCATGCTAGCAGGAAGAGAATGAAGTTAAACATTCAAAATGTTGAGATAAAAACCCCACCGATCTACAATCCTCTACCCTGCAATATTATCCTTCAAAAGTGAAGGGGAACTTAAAACTTCCTCAGACAAACAAAAATTGAAGGAATTTATGGGCAGTGATCTGCCTTGTAAATGTTAAAAGTAGTTCTTCAGAGAGAAGACAAATGATACAGCTCAGAAACTTGGATCTACAAGAGAAAGAGCAGGTAAAGAAAGGTGAAGAAATAAGTGGAGGTAAAATAAAAACTTTTATTTTTATTCTTAATTAATTTAACAGCTCGCCCAATTTAACAGTTTGCCCAAAATCATAATATTAACAATGTGCTGATTATGTGTAATTATAGTGTTTACATATATGCTAGGTATGCTTATGTGTAAGTGAAATAAATTATAGTAATGAGACAAGGATGGCAGGGAGGAATTAGGATAATTTTGTTATTATAAGGTACTTGTACTGTCATGAAGCAGCACAATATTATTTGAAAGTAGATTGGGATTAGTCGTAAATGCATACTGCAAACTCTACAGCAAGCACTAAAAAACGTAAAAAAAAAGCATAATTGATATGCTAAGAAAGGAGAGAAATAGAATAGGATCATATTAAATGCTCAATTAAAACCACAGAAGGCAGCAAATGAGTGGAAGACAAACATAGAAACAAAGAATAAGGGCAACAAATAGAAAACAGTACCAAGTATAGTAGATATTAACACAACTATATCAATAATCAATAATCATTGACTTCAAATGTCAATGGTCTAAATATACCAATTAAAAGACAGATTGTTAGAGTGGATCAAAAAAAACCAAGACGCAACTAACTATATGTTGTTCACAAGAAACCCACCTTAAAGACACATACAGACTAAAAGTAAAGACATAGAGTAAGATATACCATGCTAACACTAATCCCAAAAAAGCAGAAATAGCAAAATTAATTTGAGACCCAGCAGACTTCAGAGCAAGGAAAGTTATTAGGGATAAAAAGGTCAATTCTCAAAAAAGATGTAATTTTTAACATGTATGTACCTAAAAACAGAGCATCAAAATAAATGAGGCAATAACTGATGGAACTACAAGGAGAAACAGATGCTGCTGCTATTATAGTTGGAGACTGCAACACTCCTTTATTCAAAAATAAACAGATCTAGCAGGCAGAAAATCAGAACATAGTTGAATCAACAGCAACATTAATCAACTGAATATAACTGACATCTATCAACAACTTCATTCAGTGACAGAATACACATTCTTCTCAAGACATGAAGCAATCATCAAGAAAGACCACATTTTGGGCCATAAGACACACCTTAACAAATTTAAAAGAATGGAAATCATACAATGTCGGCTTTCAGACCAGACCACAGTGGAATTAACCTGGAAATCAGTAACAGAAAGATAGTTCAAAAATTCCAAAATACTTGGAGATTAAACACATTGCTAAATAGCATATGACTGAGAAAAGAAGTCTCAAGATAAATTTTTAAATATTTTGAATTAATTAAAATACAACTTATCGGCTGGGCACGGAGGCTCATGCCTGTAATCCCAGCACTTTGGGAGGCCGAGGCAGTCGGATCACTTTAGGTCAGGAGTTTGAGACCAGCCTGGCCAACATGGCAAAACCCCATCTCTACTAAAAATACAAAAATGAGCCAGGTATGGTGTGCATGCCTGCAATCCCAGCTATTTGGGAGGCTGAGGCAGGAGAATCGCTTGAACTCGGGAGGTAGAGGTTATAGTGAGCCAAGATCGTACCACTGCACTCCAGCCCGGGTGACAGAGTGAGACTCTGTCTCAAAAAAATAAATAAATACAATAAAAATAAAAAAGGAAATAAAATAAAATACAACTTATCAAAATTAGTGGGATACAGCAAAAGCAGTGCTTCAAGGGAAGCACTTCAAAGGAAGTTTGAATGCATACATTAGGAAAAATATTCTAAAAATCAATAATCTAAGCCTCTCTCTTAGCAAACTAGAAAAAGGAGACCAAAGTAGCTTACTTAAATCTAAAGTAAGTAGGAGAAAAGAAATAATAAGAATTAGAGCAAAAATCAATTGAATTAAAAACATAAAATCAATAGAGAAAAATCAACAACAAAAAGCTGGTTCTTTGAAAAGAACAATAGACTCAATAAGCCTCTAGTAATGCTAGCATGAAAGAGGGAGAGAAAGAGAGAGAGAAGACACAAAGTATTAATATCAGAAATGAAAGAGAGGACATCATTATGGATCCCATGGGCATTAAAAGAATAAAGGAGTATTATAAAGAAAATTATGCCTATACATTTGATAATCCACACGAAATGAGACTAATTCCTTAAAATACACAATCTGCCAAAACTTACACATGAAGACATACACAATAAATAGGCTTATCTTATAAAGCAATAGAATCAATCATTAATAACCTTTCAAAACAGAAAGTACTAGGCCCAAATGGTGAATTCTACCAAACACTTAAGGAAGAAATTATATCAATTCTCTATAATCTCTTCTAGAAGAAAGAAACAGAGGTAATATATCCTAACTCATTTTATGAGGCCACCATTACCATAATATCAAAGCAAAGATATTATTTTAAAAACTACAGACCAATAGCTTTTATGAATATGAATGCAAAATCTTCAACAACAATCAGCAAATTGAATCCAACAATTTATAAAGAGAATTATACATCATGACCAAGTAGGATTTATCCCAGGCAAGCAAGGCTGGTTCAACATCTGAAAAATCAACTAATGTAATCAATTAAAGAAAGAAAAAAATCAAATAGTTCTAACAATAGATGTAGACAAAACAGTTGACAAAATCCAAATTTACTTATGATAAAATATATCAGCAACCAAGGAATAGAAGGAGATTTCCTCAATTTAATAAAGAACATCAACAAAAACCCTACAGCCAATATCATACTAAGATCAGGAACACAAAAAGGATGTTCCCTCTCACTACTCCTTTTCAACCCTATACTGGAAGTTCTAACTAATGCAGTAAGACAAGAAAAATAAATAAAAAGTATACTGATTGGAAAGGAAGAAATAAAACTATAAAACTATCTTTATTTGTCGATGATATGATTGTCTATGTAGAAAATCCAAAAGAATCAACAAAAAACTCCTGGAACCAATAATGATTATAGCCAGGTTGAAGAATACAAAGTTAATATACAGCCGAGCGCGGTGGCTCAAGCCTGTAATCCCAGCACTTTGGGAGGCCGAGATGGGCGGATCACGAGGTCAGGAGATCGAGACCATCCTGGCTGACACGGTGAAACCCCGTCTCTACTAAAAAATACAAAAATACTAGCTGGGCGAGGTGGCAGGTGCCTGTAGTCCCAGCTACTCGGGAGGCTGAGGCAGGAGAATAGCGTGAACCCGGGAGGTGGAGCTTGCAGTGAGCTGAGATCTGGCCACTGCACTCCAGCCTGGGTGACAGAGTGAGACTCCATCTCATAAATAAATAAATAAAACAAAGTTAATATACAAAAGTCAATTGTTTTCCTATACACCAGCAATGAACAAATGGAATTTAAAAATAAAAAACAATACCATCTATGTTATCATTCCCCCAAATGAAATACTTACATATAAATCTAACAAAATATGTACAAGATCTATATGAGTAGAACTACAAAACTCTTGTGAAAGAAATCAAGAACTAAATACATATAAAGATATACCATATTCATGGATAGAAAGACTCAGTATTTGTCAAGATGTCTTTCCAAACTCAATCTATATATTCAAAGCAACCTTAATCAAAATCCCAGCAAGTTATTTATGGATATCGACAAACTCATTCTAAAGTTTATGTGGAGAGGCAAAAGACCGAGGCAAAAGACTAACACAATATTGAAGAAAAAGAACAAAGTCAAAAGACTGACACTACCCAATTTCAAGACTTACTATAAAGCTGAAGTAATCAAGACAATGTGGAATTGGCAAAACATCAATGGAACAAATATATCAAAAGAACAGAACAGAGAACCCAGAGCAGACCTGCGCAAACACAGCCAACCGATCTTTGACAAAGGAGCAAAGGCAATTAAATGGAGCAAACATAGTTTTCAACAAATGGTGCTAGAAAAACTAGACATGCAAAACAGTGAATCTAGACACAAACCTTACAATCTTCACAAAAATGAATCCAAAATTGACTGTAGACCTAAATGCAAAAGGTAAAACTATGAAACTCCTTGAAGATAATATAGAAGAAAATATAGGTAACCTTGGCTACAGAGATAACTTTCTTGATGCAACACCATGATGAATGGACATGATCCATGAAAGAAATAACTGATAAGCTGAACTTCATTAAAACAAAAAACTTTTGCTCTGTCCCCCATCTCCCCAAACCAAAACAAACCAAAACAAACAAACAAAACCAAACCAAACACTGCCAATAGAATAAGAAAAGTAATAGACTGGGAGAAAATATTTACAAAAGACATACATGATAATATATGCCTATATTATCCAATATAGGCAACAAACTCTTAAACTCAACAATAACAAAATGAATAACCCAATGGGCAAAAGACTTGAGCATGCATCTTGCCAAAGAAGATACTCAGATGGTAAATAAGCATACGAGAAGATGCTCCACATCACATGTCATTAGGAAATTACAAATTAAAACAATGAGATACCGCTACACACCTATTAAAATAGCCAAAATACAAAACACTGATAACACCCAATGCTATTTAGGATATGAAGCAACAGGAACTTTTTATTCATTGCTGGTGGGAATGCATAGTGGTCTAGCCACTTTGGGAGACAGTTTGGCAGTTTCTTACAAAACCAAATATACCGTTACCATAAGATCCAGCAATTATACTACTGATATTTAACCAAATGAGGTGAAGAGTTATGTTCATATAAAAACCTGCACATGGATGTTTATAGCAGTTGTATTCATAATTGCCAAAACTTGAAAGTAAGCAAAATGTCCTTCAGTAGGTGAACGGATAAACTGTGGTATATCCAGACACTGAAATATTATCCAGCCTTAAAAAGAACTGTTATCAACTGTGAAAAGACATAGCAGAACATTAAATGCATATTGCTAAGTGAAAGATGCCAATCTGAAAAGGCTACCCACTGTATCATTCCAACTTTAGGACATTCTGGAAAAGGTAAAACTATGAAAATGGTAAAAAGATTAGTGGTTACCAGGGGTTAGGAGAGAGGGAGGGATGAAGGAGCAGAGCATAGAGGATTTTTAGGGTAGTAAAACTATTCTGTAAGATAATGTAATGGTAGATTCATGTCATTATATACTTGTATAACATATAACAAAATAATGGAATGTACACCACCAAGGATGAGCCCTAATGTAAACTATGAACTTTGATGATGATGTGTCAATGAAGGTTCATCGACCGTTAACAAATATACCTCTCTGTTGTAGAATGCTGATGGTGAGGGAGGCTGTGCATGTGTGGAAGCAGAAGGTATGTGGAAAACCTTTATACCTTTGACCTATTTTGTGGTGAACCTAAAACTACTCTACTTTACTTTTTAGTAAAGTCTACTAAAAATTTTTTACAAACCAAAACTGTTCCTGCAGTGAAACCAGGCAGGATGAGCCGTCAGACCTCTGTAACGCTCTACATAACCCGGACACTGGTCTGGAGAGAGCCCCCTAACCCAGCCTGGAGAGTTCAACTGAGCTACTGAACCCAAGATGCCCACTGGGCTAAAGGTGGGGGTGGGGTGAGGTGGTAGCAGGGTGGCTTTCTCAGAGCAAAACAAACAAGAAAACTCCACTGCAGCCAGGCCATGGCACCATCTTGATTAACGGAGTTATCACTAATAACTGATCCAAGGGCTGATCAGAGACCAGGCAACAGCACTGTGCCTGGAATTCGGTCCCCACTACCCTGCCCCATTGCATCAGCCGCCCTTTGAGGCTCATTCACCTCACCTGCTCCGCCCACCAAACCCATGAAAGCTGTCTTCTGCCTCTTTGTGAGGTGACAGAGAGGAGAAAAAAAGAGCCAAATTGAGAATTTCTTGACAAGGGCAGCTAACTTGTCTACATAACTTGACCACTGGCGCCCTCTGGTGTTGAAATGCCAGACCTGTCTGTCCTGACAAAACAACTTGGGCTGGCAGGTAGGCAAAGGAGTTACTTTTTTGGTTTTGGGTTTGAGGACTTTGCCTTTTATTTTTTAAAAGTCTGCTATTTCCCCTGAGCTATGTAGTCATCTGAATATGTAAAAAAAATCTCAATCACACATCAGTTAGCATGCATGATGTGAGATAGTGACTTTGAAAGTGCTTTGAAAAGTCTGGAAATGCGAGGGCAAAGGTGGTGAGGAAGGGGAGCTCTGGATACTTCGAGCATTCACAACGGGAGCATGATGGGCTCCTGGAGGCTGCAGGTGTCACTGGGAGGCCACAGACCAGCAAAGGGCAGTGGGCGTCCCTGCTGGAACCAAAAGAAACCTGAGAGACATTCTCATTAATGTGGCCAAATGAACCTCCCACCCCTCACAACACTACTGGGAGCACCAAGGCCAAAGGCCGGGAGTCCTGGCTGCCAATCCACGCCCAGCCCTAGGCTGCCCTTTAAGGCTTCTCTTTCCAGAATGCCTCTCAGTGCTCATTTTCACTGGTTTCATTAGGATGAAGTTGTACCAGGAAGAAATAGATCTGCTTTGCCAGGGGCTCTTAGGAAAAGAGAAGTGCTCTTCTACTACTACCCAGCTATTCACCACACATTTGTTGAGGACCTACTATGTGCTGGGTGGTGCAGCAGCAGCAATGTTTTCTGGGGACATGCTGGGGTTCAGGCATTCTGGCTTTCACCTTCTATTACACAACCTACCATTCTTTGGAGAGACTTGGTTTCCATATTTCCACCCTTTCTACAGCTGAGATTGAAGCAAAAGGCTGGCCAGGCTCCTGGGAATTCCTCCAACGCAAGCAGACAACCTTCTGGGAACGGCGACAAAGCCACGCCTACAGAGGAGCCCAGGTCCATGTATGCTGCAGGAATTTCTTTATGTTGGGGTAATTTGGCCCTTGAGGGTGAGCCAGGGCAATGGTTTGATTTCATAACAGGTTCCAGTCATGCCACACTCAGAGACAGAGAGCAAATATTTGCAAATGGGAAATCATGTGCTTGTGCAATGGAAGTTGGCAGGGGTGTGAGAGCGAACGACCGCGAAGTCCCAGGCAGAAGAGGAGAAAGGAGGTAAGAGGGATGGCCCCCTGGGGTCATGCTGGGCCAAATGTCATCACCAGAAAGAGATTTCGGAGTCCTGATCACACCAGAACCGTGACTCAGAGCTTTCCGGGGACCACGATCGGCTGCTTGTCTGCTACCCAGCATTCCTCAGATCGAAGCTCAGACTGAATCTTCAGCCATCCTGCCACGTGTGCAGGGGACATTCGCATGGTCCCCAGGCATTGTGGATGCTACTGCAAAGGATTCTGAGTCAACCAAAGCACTCCTGTGGCATTCCTTCTCCCTGCCCCCCTTTCCAGGCCCTCTCTTGCCTGTAAATTGCTCACACTTATTTCTGACTCATTGCCTGAATTATGGCCTATTATTTAACTTACTATGTTCAATGACCAAGTACAGTGCAAGTTTCTAGAGAACTAAAGTAATGTTTTACCTCCAGGTTTGCCACGACACCCTGCACAAATCAGGACACCACGCTTTTCAGTTATTCTAACTCTACGGAAAGTAGTAGTACTACAGTGGCATAAATGACACCTCTCAGACCAGACCAATCAGATAACAAGGAACTAGAATCCCAAGCTCACTATGCAAGCCACACAAATTAAAAGTCAATGAAAAGGAAGGTAAAGCAGTCCATTAACATGGCTTGACTTTAAAGCAGACAACAAGTAAAAGTGCCCTTATGTAATTCCCTGCTTGTATAATTCAACCACAAAAAGACAAGGGCTTAAAGTGACTGTTCAACTTCTAGGGGCCTTTCTTTCATAATTATCCACACTTATGCATAAAGAGGCATATATGAGGATGTCTGCATATATTAAAATAGCAACAACACAGAAACCAGTAAACATCCATCAAGAGGGCAACATTTTAAATAATCTATGGAACATCCACAATGTGGACTCTTAGGCAGTCATTAGAAGGAGTAAAGTAGACGTCTGTGCACTGCCTTGGAAATACTCCAAGACATACTGTAGAAAAGCAAATTATATAACTATGCACGGGGGGTTGAATTAACAAATATTTATTGGGTGTCGGTGTGCAGGCACTGTTCTAGATGCTGGGTACACAGAAAACAAAACAGACAAAAAAAAAATCTCTGTCCTCATGGACCTTGTATTTGGATTAGGAGAGAGAGAAATGAACATGATAAGGTCTGGCATGGTGGCTCATGCCTGTAATCCCAGCACTTTGGAAGGCCAAGGTAGGCGGATCGCTTGAGGCTGGGAGCTCAGAACCACCCTGGCCAACACGATGAAACCCTGTCTCTACTAAAAATGTAAAAATTAGCCGGGCGTGGTGGCGGGTGCCTGTAATGCCAGCTACTTGGGAGGCTGAGGCAGGAAGATCGCTTGAACCCAGGAGGCAGAGGTTGCAGTGAGCTGAGATCACACCACTGCACTCCAGCCTGAGTGACAAAGTGAGACTCTGTCTCACAAAAAAAAAAGAAAGAGAGAGAGAGAAAGAGAGAGAGAGAGAGAGAAAGAAAGAAAGAAAGAAAGAAAGAAAGAAAGAAAGAAAGAAAGA
>NC_045448.1:46217770-46218153 GCF_002776525.5 Piliocolobus tephrosceles | reverse complement strand
AGAAAGAAAGAAAGAAAGAAAGAAAGAAAGAAAGAAAGAAAGAAAGAAAGAAAGAAAGAGAAAAAAAGGAAGAAGGAAAGAAACAGAGAGAAAGAAAGGAAGAAAGAAAGAGAAAGGAAGGAAGGAAGGAAGAAAAAAAGAGAAAGAAATTAACATTATGTAAGTAATTTAGACTGGGTGCAGTGGCTCACGCCTGTAATCCCAACACTTTGGAAGGCTGAGGTGGGCAGATCACTTGAGGTCAGGAGTTAGAGACCAGCCTGGCCAACATGGTGAAACTCCGTCTCTACTAAAAATACAAAAATTAGCCTGGTGTGGTGGCACACACCTATAGTCCCAGCTACTCGGGAGGCTGAGGAAGGAGAATCGCTTAAACCTGGGAG
>NC_045448.1:46184891-46217670 GCF_002776525.5 Piliocolobus tephrosceles | reverse complement strand
GTGCAGGTGTGCCAGGCAGCCCCTAAGCCGCCTCCTGATTGCCCCTGCCTCCTGGTGCTCACGCCTTTATGTAACTCCCTCCCTTGGAGAGGACTGGACGTAGTGATTCTCTTCTAATGAACGGAAAACATCAAAAGTGACGAGATGTCCCACTGGCTTGTGTCTGGGGCATCTTCTCTCACTTTCTTGTCTGCGCTGAAGGAAGCCAGTCATCATGTGGAAAGGCCCATATGGCAGAGAACTGATGTCTCTGGTCAATGGCCATGTGGGCGAGCTTCTTGTAGTTGGGTTTTCAGATGAGACAATAGCCCCAGCTCTCAGCTTGACTGAAACCTCATGAAGAGTCAGATGCACCCAGCTAAGCTCCATCCGGATTTCTGACCAGAGGAAACTCTGAGAAAATAAGCATTGGTTGTTTTACACCACTACGTCCTGGGATCATTTGCTATGTAGCAATAGACTCTAACGCAGTGTGTGTGAGTATCCAGGCAGCAAAGGTACACAAAAAGCCTGAGAGGACCCATAGCACATTTTTAGAAGTCTGAGGATGAAAGTGGAAAGAGAATACAAAGAAAGCCTTTAATATTTTTAATTTAATCTAACTTCAGTCTTGCTTGGATCTTTGACAGTAAGAACAGTGAGAATGTATTTATGTATTGTGCTCCTTATAATTCTAAAAATAAAAGCTGAAGTTACAACAAGGGGCCTAACTGTTAAAAATAGTAAAGGACTGACATTTTCAGAAATGTTGAAAATTAAAAATTATTCTTCATGTTTTTAGTGTTTTTAAGTATCCAAAATACTTTTTTTATAAAACAAGGAAAGGAAGGAAGGAGGGAGACAGGCAGGCCTTTCTTTTATCTTTATGGCTCTGCACAGTCACCCCAACGTATGTGGCTAAGATCACTCCATTTTTATTATTTTTATTACTGTCCTCAGAAGGGCAGAGGGCAGTTGGGGTTAAAAGCCAAGGACCAAGCCAGGCTGATCTGCTTGCAATCCCCCAGTTAGGCAGTATCCAAACCAGGACAGCTCCTCCAAATCCTAGCCTGTGATCTCTTCAGGCCACCACCCCTGTTGACTACTTACTGGAGAGGAGGGGACACCCTGTCCCCTTGGCCCCTGGAAACAGCCACAGATCAGAGCAGTTATTAAGATGTGTGTCAGAGAGAGGCAGGAGCGAGGAAGAAGATTCTTTAGGAATCTCCAGGCCAGGCCTTCGTGGAGTATACCTTCCTCCCTGTGCCTCGTCCCCTGTCCTGGAGGACAGCAGGTGCAGAGCATTCACCCCAGATGGGGATGAGAAAAGCAGGGCTTCCGCTTCCACAGGCCCCCGCAGGCCCGACTGCAGGCTCCGTCAGGAGGTCTGCCTTTCCCATGAAGTTGCCCCTTGGTGCCCGATGACTTCAGAGCAGCTGTGCTGAGACGTGAGTGTGGGGGATGGGACGGGGGCAGGTGAGAACTGGATCTTCTCTAGAGAAGGAAATTGCAATCAAAGGGTATTGGGCATCTCTGCCTCCAGGGGGCACTGACTCCAAGCGTCAGTGGGAAAATAAAACACAGGTGGAAAAGGGCCCCAGAGAGGCCCACGGTGCCAGTGAACCCGAGAGTGGAGAAAGCAGCACCATTCCAACGAAGTGCAGCATGAAAAGGCTCCAAATGCCCAAGACTAGTGATGCTGCTCCTGGAAGCTGCGAAGCTCATTTCTGGACTGTTTAATAATGGTTGAAGGGCTCAGACGGACCCATGAATGAGTCTGGAGAGACTCAGACACGGCAGGCACTTGAGTCACAAAATGCAAGAAAGAAATGAACTATTTTGCCTGCTCACTTTGTGCCAGTGTTTTTCTGCCCTCGGTTAAGGATCTCAGTTACCCAGTGATCGTGTGAGCATCCTTCAAGGGTCTGGCCCCTCTGTGGTTGTGGGCAGGAAAAGGACAGCCCCAAAGGCTGAGTGCACCCACAGTTCCTGGTTGTATGCCCTGTGTGCACCCATTCTCTCCCGTCTTCCATTTCTTTGTCAGTAAAAGCAGACATAATTATGCTCCCTCTACCTGGCTGACAAAGGGACAGTCCCCGGAAGGGTATACACACAATGCTTGAACCTGTGTGGCTCAGACAATTTTAGACTGGAAAAAGAGTGACTAGGAAATATCACGGATCCTTCCTTGTAGACTTAAGATCTGAAGAAACCTGTTTTGCTGAAAATACTGGAATCTATTTCTGGGAATGGGAACGGGAATGGCAAAAATGCTGAATCCACAGGGCAGCAGGCCAAATAGATGATCTCCAGCCAGGACCAGGGGACCAGGGCTCCAGCCCAGGAGGCCCTGCTAGCATGGTCCAGCAAGAGAGAAAGCCTGGCTGAGTCTTCCTAAGCAGGAGAGGGTGGCATAGAGTACCTACCAGAGTCAGGAACAGGGCCAGGCTGCCCGGGCGCAAGAGCCAGCTTCATAGGGACTTGCTCAGGGATGCTTGCAGGTCACTAAGTCTTGATTTCTTTTTCTTAGTAATCATAGTAGCAGAACCAGGCTTAGACCTGGGCACAAGCAGCCCCTGCCTTGGGCCCATGCTGGCCTCTTCTGGCCATGACCCCTCTCCACAGCATAAGGAGTCTACAGGGCCAAGAAGACTTAAGGTGGAGGAAGGATCTAAAGAGGTAAGTGGAAGCAGGTGATTTTCCAGGGCCATCCAACTACTCTGTATGATACTATCATAGTAGATACCGAGCACTGTCCATTCGTCCAAACCCACAGAATGCCCAACACCATGAGTGAATCCCAAGGTAAAATACAGACTGTGAGTGACAATGATGTTTGCAGTGTCGGTTCCGTGGCTGCTCTGCTGGGGATGCTGGTGGTGGGAGGCTGTGTGTGTTGGGGGGCACATAATACGGGGACTCTGTACTTTCTGCTCAATTTTGCTGTGAACCTAAAAATGGTCTTAAAAGAAATAGTCTCTTAATTAAAGAGAGAGGAAGATGAAGAGGGAGGGAGAGAGAGAAGGAGAGGGTCACAGGAGAACAGCAGCAAGGGGAAAAAAAAGGCCAAGTAATAATATCAGAGCCACAGGAGAGTAAAAGTCTGCACATTTTGGCTGGGGAGCTTCAGGTCTGAGCCTTCGTCTTCCAGCCCTTATGTGGTCTGAGTCCCTCCGGGTTCCTTGGCTCCCATGGACAGACACCCTTGCTCCAGGCATCCTAATTCTGCCCCTTCTTTCCTTGAGCAGGGGCAAGAGCATTTCCTGCCCAATGACAGCTGAATACACTGTCCCTGCCCCTCCTTCTTCCAGGGTCATCGGGGACCCACAGCCCTAACAGTGATGTCTGGGTGTCTGGGCTGCTTTCTTAAAATATCAATATTTATGATGATGGTATCTTCATTTAGGTTCCCTAGATAGATCAATAATTAATATATTTACAACAAAACCAGACATCAGCTCATTAGGGTTCCCTCCAAAGCAGGCCCTGCTTCCCAGCAACCACACTCATCTTTCCAAAAGCACATCGCTCCTCTGCTAGACATTCGAGATTCCTGCCCCCTCCCTTCTTCGTCTTCTGCTCTCTTCATCTCACCTAAAGGATTACAGGCAGGTCCCGTTTTGTTCAGGGTCACACGCTAGAAAGAATATTCCTACAGGGAAGTGGAATGGCTCCGCCCCCGTCTCCAGGGGTGCTGGGAAGCTCACAGAATGCTGGGTGTGTCCACAGTCAGCACCTCCTCATGTCCAGTGGCTGGACTGTGTTCTGTCCCCACAATTGCTATTTCCAGCCCTCACCACCCTCTTCGTGCCTCTCACACCCCCACTTCTCCCTCCTACTTCAAAAAAGACTTCCTATTTCAGAAAATAAGGGGAATCTCCTTGCAATGCCCTCAACAGATTCAAAACTTAAATGATGACTTTGCCGACTCACCTCTTCCTGGATTTCTATCCCTGACACCCAAGATGCATCTGTGCCCATGCCTGGTGGCCAGGCTTGCCCTCCATCTGGGAAGGTGGTGTCCATCATTCTCCCCAAGGCCCGTCCACATTCCCCTCCCCTTCCCTGCTGTATCAGCCGTCAGTCCCCTCTCCCTCCTGCCCCATCCATCTCTCCTTTGCCACTGACTTTTTCCTGACTAAAACATTCTCAAAAAACATCTCCCGCTATTTTCACTTTAGCCGACAGCACTTGGGCTCCATCCCACTGTCCCACTAAGACAGCTCCTACTCATGGTGTTATCTTTGACTTTTTTCTCTTCATACTCAGTGTGCTTACCCTGGAGAATGACATTGACTTTATAGCTTTAATTGCTTAGATACTGACAAAACCCACATTTAAATGTTCAGTCTAGACCTATTCCCCAAGTTCAGTGAGAATGTCCAACAGGTGGGCAGCTTCATGTCCATTTGCCACAGGCACCTCAAGTTAAGGTGTCCCCAACTCAGGCTCTATTTCTACTGCCAACCTCGTCCTCCCTCTTGTATCCCCAACTCAGTGAATGCTCTCACTGCCCTCCCAGATGCTTCTGGTCACTACATCCAATAAATCACTCCTCCTTGATATTTTAAAGTCATTCTCCTCTTTATTCCCACTGCAGCTCTGATCTTATTTCCAATTCTCATAGTTTCTCATTGGGATCCCTTCAATGACCAATTTGTTACGTCCCAGGTTTATTTTCTTATACTTTACTTATTCTTCTAATTTTTCTACAATGGGAATTTATTAATAATACATTCCACATAAACAATAAAACACTATTTTAAAATAATATCCATGCAATATCCCTGCCTAGTAGTTCACAGTTGCCCAACTCTGCCAGCAGGCTGGACCGGCTTATAAAACTGGACACACTCCTCAGGCCACCAGAATACATTTCTACCTCCCTGTGTTATGTGCTGCTCCCTGTGCCACTTAGCATCATCATCTGAGCACACCGTTTGCAGGTGGCACGGCAGGAAACAGGAAGGAACCCAGGATGCAAGAGTCAAGGTTCAAATCCTACTTCTGCTAATAAGTTGTGTGATGTGAGCAAGTTGCTTAGTCTCTGAGCCTGTGTTTCCTCACCAGGGCCGTGGGGATAAAATCCCCTATGTCCCAAGCCAGTGACGAATCAGCAAGCTATCTTATGTGACAAGGTTCTAGCATGGCTCTTTCAGAGTAAGCACTGAGCCATGGACCATGCAAGAAAAGCCCCAATTCACAGCTGTCACTTTCTTCATGGCCTAACTCCAAAAATATTACTTTCCTTCTGCTCTGATGTATCTTTCCTTAAATTATTATGCTTTTGTAGACTCATCTTGTCTCCCAGACTGTGAGTGATCTTAAGGCGTGGGGTTTGCCCTCCTCCTTCCTCGGTGTTTCCCTCCACCCAGTCCTGGATGGTCTCTGCCCAGAGAATTCCTGCCAAATGTACAGAGTTACTAATGCAGGACTAACAAAGGCTTGTGCTCAGTTCTTGGCCAAATCTGAAATTTACTTTCTAGGCTATGAGAACAGTCAAGGGTTTTTTATAAAGCAGGGATGGGGGTAGGCAGTGGGGAAGGGGCCATGCAGGGGCTGAGGGCGGGGCAGGGAGCAACTTACCTTTACACTGCAAACCCTGCCGCAAGAGGCCCCAGAGGAGGGACCCACAGTGATCGCAGAAGGTGGGGACCTTGTAGTTGTGGATACCGAACTTGTGGGGCATGTTGACACTGAACCGCTGGGAGCCCACCTGCAGGGATGGCAAGACACAGGGTCACAACCGAGCTCCTCCGTGTCCCAGAGGGCTTGTCATCAGAACTCTTGCTGAACTTCTTTCCAAGAGAGCATGTGTCATTGTAGGTGGCAGGCCCTAGCTTGGCTCTGAAAGCTGCCCTGAGGTGAAAAGAGCCCCACCCTGCCCCGGCCTTGGCTCCTGATGCTCTTAACTCATTGTTGGCTGCTCCATTTGACTGTGCAAGACCAGGCCTGCTCCCCAACACGGTCCCCTCCAGGACTTCAGGACTTTAAGCAATCACAGTAGAGTGTCCTCAATGTGTACCTCAGGCCGGCTGCAGTGGATCATAGCTGTAATCCCAGCACTTTGGGAGGCTGAGGTAGGCGGACCACCTGAGGTCAGGAGTTCAAGATCAGCCTGGTCAACATGGTGAAGCCCCATCTCTACTAAAAATACAAAAATTAGCCGGGTGTGGTGGTGCGGCCTATAATCCCAGCTACTCGGAAGGCTGAGGCAGGAGAATTGCGTGAACCCAGGAGGCAGAGGTTGCAGTGAGCCAAGATCGTACCACTACACTCCAACCTGGGTGACAGAGCAAGACTCTGTCTCAAAAAATAAATAAATAAATAAAATAAAAAAAAATGTGCACCTTCAATACTGCTGTGTGCCTGGAAGCCTCAACTAGGCAAAAAGTCTCTAGGGAGCTCAATGGTGAACATGGGATTCTGTGCACCAGCGTGTGAACCCTGCACAATGTTGTGGAAACTGTGGATCAGTTAGGACGGACAACAATTAGGAGTGGTGAACACTAAGAATGCTCAGGTCTCAGCGCTGACCACACACCAGGCACCATTATCTTAGTTAAATCTCACCACCACCCTACAGGGCAGAGGTCCATGATTGCCCCAACTTCACAGAAGAGGAAATGAAGGCACAGCAGGATCAAGAAAGATGCCTGTAAACTGACGAGAGACAAACACGGGCTTCCATCACCATGAATCTGCATTCAGAGCCCAGGCTTTTTAACCACTATGCTGCCTCCTGCTGATTATTTAAAAGGGGTAAAGAGATGGTGGCAAGACAGAAGGGGAAGGAAGAGGAACAGAAGTCTAAGTGTATGATCGGGGGCCTGGGTCTGCCACGACCCACTCATGAGTCTCAGGCAGGTTTACTGACTTCTCAGAGCCTTGGATTTCTCAGGTGGCAAATACAGATGGCCCCCCACCCCATCCCACCCGGTGTCACAGGATGGCGGGGTCAGTGAGACTGCAGGGTTGGAAGAGGCTAGGAGCATAACACATTTCATGGAAGCAAGGGTCTGCTGGGCTACTTTTCTGGGTCATTTCTGCCCCTCCACAGTGCTACCCTCCATCTGTGTCTCTAGTGGAGCAGCTGCACCCCCAGCCCATCTCAGAATCGGCAGGAGACCATCACCCAAGACATCCATGGGCTGGGGAGGAGATCACTCTTGTACCCTGGGGATTGGGAAGTGGCTGACATGCGGCAAAGCTGGGCCTCAGCTCCCTAACTGACTCATGAGTGAAAGGCCCCCATGGGGGACTAATGAGGGGTGAAATGAGAGCTGGAAAAGGAGCGCAACTTGAACACAAGCGTGAAGATAAGTTCCCTAGCACCCAGTTCCAAGGAATGGCTGGTCCTTCCATTGGGTCAAGATTTCACTGATCCCTACTGACGTGGATGGTCTACCACTTAGGGTCTTGCCTAGGGACAAGAATGTCAGCTCTACTGAAAACAACTGTACTCACCCATCCTTAGATGCGTAGCTTAGGTGTGCCTGTTTGTGAATGTAGACTTGTTGACTCTGCCGTGGTCTCTCTCACTGCTAAGGAAGTATGAGATCACTGCGCCCACTCTATTCCTACACAAACCCTGAAGGCATGGTGGACCTATACTGAGAATACAGTCTTGGTCTCTTAGGAATCACCTCATAGGGGTATGAATGACAGACTAAGGTGAAAAAGTGGGGAAGTTGTCCCAGGTGACCAAGAAATTCAGTGTGGGGGTGGAAAGAGCTACATGATCCTCAGTTGGGACCACTTAAAACTCTAAGGTATCAGAGAACAGAGGGAGGAGGATGAAGGAACCCACACAAGAGCATGCCACAGCATCAGACCGACCGAAAGGCCAACACAAAGACGGCACGCGTGCAGGGGGACATGTCACACGTGCGTTTGCTGAGGAGGACACAGATACAACGGGGTGAGTGAGATTCACAGAGAGAACATGGAGAGGAAGAAAACGGCAGAAAGAATTGTGAGATTCAAGAAGAAAAAGGTGACACCAGTGGAGATAGAGCACTGTTTGGTTACCACACCTGGAAGTGCAGGCAGGGTGTGAGTCCACCACATGCTAAGACACACGGACATGAGACGGGGGTGGACTGGAGTGTTCATGGTGCAGAACACCCAAGACACCCATCACCAGAGCACCTTTTAATAGGAAGGAGGGCATTGAAAGCATGGTGTTTAGGGCTACACATGTTTGTGGCGATTATGTGTGTATGATGTGTGTATGCACAGGCATCAGACTAAAGGCGATTACACAAAAGAATGAACTCAAAGTTTGGTCCCTAACAGCTCAGTAACCCGGCAGAGGGCACGCCCATGACCCTGTGGGACCAGATATGCTGACACTAAAGGAGACTGGCCTCAGGAAGCACAAGATGGTGGCGGGGAGAGCCAGGACTGGCAGTCAACTCTGCCAAGCTAAGAAACCCAGAGCCTCCCTCTCTCAGTCCCTGGCAATTTGTCCCTGGTGATACATGCCAAGTTTGGGAACACACTTCATTGGAGACTTCTTCTCACTGCTTGATATGCCAGGAAAGACAGTCAGAAGAACTGGGTTGCAGATCAAGCTGGGTTCTGAACACTTTAAATCTCAACCCTTTAACGTGCATGGCATGGACTCCTATGGGACCTTTCCCTCCAAAAAGTGCAAAAGAGCTTTAGAGTCCTGCAGAGTCAGAGACTTGCAGGTGATGAGACTGAGATCCTTGAGGCAGGGATTAGTAAACTCCTCTTTGCTTCCATGGGACACAGCATAGCGCCTGTCATACAGGACATACCCAATAAATGCTCACTGGAATGTCCATAGGAAGGAAATAAGGCAGACAACAAGCAAGCCATCTCTTTCTTTCATTTCCCTGTGAAAACAACAATGGTGTACTGGGGTCATGATCCTAGAGCAGGAGGCACAGGTACTGTCTTGCAGTTTTAACCACAAGAGAGTCCCTGCAAACAACGTTGGTGCTCTGGGCTCAGATTACTCTTCACGGACATGGAAGGCTCAGTCTAAGCCTTGTCCTTTGCTGCTTTCCAGAGACAGTATGAAAGCAGAAGAAGAGAGAAGATGGGAAATGCCTGAAATGCCAGGATGCTATTTGACTGAATTATTAAGGAGCAGGCAGAAGGTCTCTATAAGTCAGTCCTGTTGGAAGTCAAATTGTGGACCAGCTGATTATAAACCTACCCAGAGCCTTTCTCTCTAACCCCCAATTATAATAGCCTATGACTACACAGAATTTATTTCCCCTAGAATTAAGAGCATGCTTTTGAAATCAAGTGTTCTGATGATATCTACATCCACATTCACAACTGTCACCTTCCTCAAAAAGGCTTTTTAATCTATCAGTGGGACTATCATTCTCCTAATTGCTCAGTTAGGAGAACCTATAGCTTCAGTGTTGCATTTTCCTGCTTCCTTACCTCTACCAAACTGGGCAATCTGATGCTAGTTTCTAAGATGAAGAGACAACATGTAGTGCAGTGGTCAAGGGCTCAAGCTTTAGAACAAACTGCCTGGGTTTGAATGTGGCTCTTAGCTGTGCGATTTGGGGCAGGTTAATTTCACTCTCTGTGCTTCTATTCTGTTGTAAAATGAAGATAATAACGTCTAACTCATTAAGCTTACTATGTGGTTAAATAATATATGTTAAAGTACTTCAATCAGGGCATGGTAAGTGCCCAGTGAATGTTGACTATTTTTATTGCTGTGGTTATTGCCACCTAAGTATTCCTTGGGCTTGTTCATTCCACACCATTCCCCCATCAGCTCATTAAACATAAGGTTCCTGCTTGTGTTTCTGTTACTGTTTATTACCTGTGAGGAGCTAGTGACACATCGGTTAGCCACTTCAGTTCTGATGAGATGATGAAATAAAAAAATTCATATTTTTCTTGTGGGCTTGAGCGTTGGGCTCACACTGCACTTGGCATAACATCCAAGGGGACAGAACTGACTTGGACCTGTGCTCATCCTGTGGATGGTGTCTCATGCCGGAAGACTGTGGACAGCTCCCTTTGTTCTTTATCAACACAGTGAAATGACAGGGTCTCAGGCAGAGAAGGTTTTCTTGGGAACCACAGAAGAGGCGGTGAAGGGAGGGACTGGCAGTGAAGAAGCCCAGAATTTCCGTGTCATACTTACCTGGTCGGGGGTCTCCTGCTTCTTTAACCCAGCACACTTGGTGATGATAAGCTCATGGCACCGCTTGTGGACCACACAGGTGCAAACTGCAAACAGCAATGACAGGAACACTGAGCGACACTCGGGGAAGGGAGTAACCCTCCCAGGATCTATTCAAGGCATGGTGGAGGGACAAGGGGAGCCAGGCCCCTTCTGCCACTGAGTCTTAATTTAATACCCTCCTGAAAGTCTTTCATGCAGCTATTTCTAAACACTGTGCTATCAGAGCCATCAGAGTTTCCTAAATGCTCCAGAGAGCAAGGTAACAGTTATATTCAAAGGACATCAGCAGTTTTCTCCAGTTCAGGGAGTACTGATCAATTTTTTCACTTCAATATGCCAAGGTCAGGGAAAAACTTCCTTCCCGCCCTCCCATGGAGCATTGCCTGTTAGAGGTGTTGTAGTGGCCTCGCACCCCACTCGGGACCATGCAGGGTGGCTGATGTGACAGGGGGAACTGCAGCAGGCGGTGCAGAGGCTCTGAGGCTTTTTTATCTGACTGTGTCCTGATATACCAAACTTTAAAATTCCCATCGACTTTAATACATCCACAAGAAGTGGCCTATATCTGTGTTGATAGTGTCATAGGGCAATGTGGGCAGTAGGTGGCTGAAGAGGTAAGTAACTGTTTGTGTGCATGTTACCCCAAAGAACAGCAACTTCCACTAGACACTACCCCACGGGTGAGACCCAGCAGTGCTGGGTGAGGAGATAGAAAAACCTCTCTGCTCTAACCTCAGCAAAACCACCACATGACCACGCCACATTTCCACCTTCCAATTTTGTACAGCTTAACCTTGCATTTGTAGTCAGTTAACTGGAAAGGAATAATCTTAGTGCCTTCAAGTGAACTTTAAATTTTTAAGGGCTAATGATCATACAGCTGAGACCAAAAAAAAGGGATTCGACAAGGACCTTTCAGTGATACCAAGTACAACGGGCAGGTGAGGAAGCTTCTTTAGGGAGGGAGAGAGGGAGAGAGCTGGCAGAATACACAGACCCAGTTTAGGACAAAGTGGGACTTTCAAAGAGCCTCCAACTGAAGCAGTATGTCTCTTTCAGAAAGATGAAAGTGCCACCTGCTCCAGCTGGGACACAAAGGCTGGGTGGATCGGGGACCTGCTGAGACCACAAGGACACCTGGAGACGGGTGGCACCTGCAAGATACCTCCCATATATATTCCCATATATGCAGAAGTAATGGCTAAGTGGGAACAAAGAAAGCAGAGTCCTGCCTCTTGGGGAGGAAGTATAAGCATGCAAGCTGTGGAGAGCCTCCAAATGTCATCAGACCCAGCACCTGTCTCCTATGGGTGCCAGTGATCTGGATCTAACCATGGGCCTCTGAAGATTTAGTTCATAAATGCCTCTTACCTTGACACTGGTATCCCTGCTTTCCTATGACACCCCTGAAAAGAAGAATAAATTTTTTTTTAAGTGAAATCTTACCAGGTCAAAAAACAAACAGAAAAACCACCCAATTCAGGCCACCACCCACATTGCACCAAATATGTGGAGTATGCAGAATATTGTAATTTCTCTCCCACTTGCAAGGTGCCTTAAATGTCTCTTTCCAGAAGGCCACAGAGGGCAGCCCCAGTGCTTGTGGACGGTGCAAGGTTTGGTCAGCATCAGAGCTTGATTTCGTGCACAGAGAGCCATTCTTGTGCGGTCAGCAATGTTCTAGAAAGCCACAAACGACCCTGCTTGCTCCTGGTAGGCACTGAGCAGTCAAGCATACCTTTCCTCATGGACAGAATGGACATTCCTCTTCTCCCAGCACCAGGACATGCTCTGTGGGCCCTCTAACTGTGGAAGAGTGCTGCAGCTGGCTCGTAGATTTCCCTGGGCAGTCCAAAGACCACCAATGATTCTAAGCCAATCTGTGCCCCGAACTGGGGGTTCAAGAGGTTGTCTAGGTGAAGGCCAACATTAGAGGTTCCTTCCATGGCCAGAGTGGTATTCCCAGGGCAAGACATAAAGTCAGCATGGACACAGAACAATCATGCAAACCTGGCCTTACCCCTGTCCTTAGTATACTAACTACAGCTGGTCAGGGAGCTCCCTGCAGTTCCCAGCCCAGTGGAAGCCAGAAGTTATTCGGGTTCCACCCCAGGGAACCTAGAGCTCAGTGGCCTTCACCCATGGGCTTAGAGGAGACCTGAATCTGTAAGACCAACCACTCAGTTCGTGACCA
Source organism: Piliocolobus tephrosceles (assembly GCF_002776525.5). Taxonomy (NCBI): domain Eukaryota; kingdom Metazoa; phylum Chordata; class Mammalia; order Primates; family Cercopithecidae; genus Piliocolobus; species Piliocolobus tephrosceles. The sequence continues at coordinate 46,205,308 of NC_045448.1, read as the reverse complement.
AATATAGCAAGTAAAGGTCAGACAGCTGGGTCTGCCCTGGTAATTGGAAGTATCTGTGGCTGGAATGGGGCATTAATTCTGCCTCAGTTGGGCTGGGCTTGCTCTGAGCTGTATCATCTCAGATGTCTACGCCAACCTGGATGATTGACTTTGTGACATCGCAAGGATAAGACAAGTGACTCCTGGACACGTGGAATCCAAGGGGTCCTCAGAGCCCAGTGCAGATGTCCCTGGCTGGGTTCACACTGCCTCACTCGCCCTCCCTGGCTGGATCCAAGGGTTCATGAAGGCAACCTCTACCTCAGCTTCAAAGAGCTCAGACAGCTTGCCGGAAAGGCTGCTGCGGTGTCAGGAAAAGTATAAACGTTAAAAGTCAGACTGCTAGGGGTAGAATCATACTTCTGACACTTCCTAGCTGGAGGACATCAGGCTAGCCCTATTTTCATTTCTGAGCCTTGGTATTGTTAGTGGAATGGAGCTGGTCTTGGATCATCTTTATCCCAGCCCCTCTCCTCCTTCCAGATTTTTTTATTTATTTATTTTTAATTTTTTTAAGACAGAGTCTCACTCTGTCACCCAGTCTGGAGTGTAGTGGAGTGATCTCAGTTTACTGCAACCTCCACCTCCCGGGTTAAAGCAATTCTCATGCTTCAGCCTCCCAAGTAGCTGGGATTACAGGCACGTGCCACCATGCCCAGCTAATTTTTGTATTTTTAGTAGACACAGGGTTTCACCATGTTGACCAGAATGGTCTCAAATTCCTGACCACAAGCAGTCTGCCTGCCTCGGCCTCCCAAAGTGCTGGGATTATAGACATGAGCCACGGCGTTCGCACCCAGCCTCCTTCCCGATTTTCTAACACATCCTAGACATCAGATAATTTCACTTGTAAATAATTCAGTGGATTATTATTCAGTGGAATCCTCACCTTGGATTCCTGAGGTATGTCTCTAAAAGATAAGGATCCTTTTTAAAAACACACAATCAGCTGTGTACAATGACTCACATCTATAAACCCAGCACTTTGGGAGGCAGAGGCGGGTGGATCACTTGAGGCCAGGAGTTCTAGATCAGCCTGGCCAACATGGCGAAACCCCATCTCTACTAAAAACACAAAAATTAGCCAGGCATGGTGGTGTGCTCCTGTAATCCCAGCTACGTGGGAAGCTAAGGCATGAGAATCACTTGAACCTGGGAGACAGAGGTTGCAGTGAGTGGAGATCATGTCACTGCACTCCAGCCTGGTCAACAGAGTGAGACTCTGTCTCAAAACAAGACACACATACACACACACACACACACACAAGCAGAGTCACAATATCCTTGTTGGTTATAAAATCTTAACTCCTTTGATAAGATAAAATTCTAGGTATAAAGTTGCCAGAAACCATCACTTCTTTCCATGTATTTCCCCCCATGTACTAAACACACACACAGCCCTCCAGAATAGTCCCCTGCATTCACATAAGGAAGAAACCAGGCACGCCAGCATTCTTTAAACGAGATGCATAGTCTCCCCTACCCCATCCCCGACTTCTTGCCACAGAGATGTTGTAACTAAAGGTTCCCGAGAGAGGCTTACCAGATGAAGTCTCTGCAGTGGGAGCAGTAGGTGGGCTGCCGAAGATAGGTGGCCATGAACTTGTGGCCGTTGACCTGATGGACCCTGCGCCTGACGGCCCCCTGCCGCTTCCTCGGCCGCATGCGTTCCCTGAACACGCGCTCTTCATTGTCTTTAGGGGCTGGGGAAGGACAAGAGCAGGGAAGAAAACAGAGTTTGTGTTAGTGCACCTTCCAAATGAGCTCCCTCCAGAGAGTTACTCCATTCCTGGAAGAGTGGAGCTGGGGTGAGTGGGAGGTAGCCTTTGTGTGCGGAGGGACTCGGGGGTCTGAGGAGTCTCACTGAGCAGCTGGAGTGAGCCAGCACACGCAGGGTGGAAAGGCCCAGAGTGTGCCTGTTCCTGCTCAGATTCCATCCAATCCAAATTCTGCTCCAGGCTGGCTGCCCCTTTCCTCCCTACACAGGCTGCAGCTGGTTTCAAGGGCTTGGGGGTCAAAAGGCTCAAGGTTCGCATCTTAGCGCAACTCCTGAGCAGTGTGACCTTGGATAGGTGGTGTTTCCTCCCCCTGAGCATCTGAGCACATCTCCCTCTGTAAATGACGATGGCAGTGCCAGCTACACGGGTGGCTGAGAGGATGCAATGAGATGAATCTCCACACCCTGAACTGCCTAGCTCAAGAAGTAGCTGCCTAATAAATTTGACTTCTTCCTTCTCTCTCTGACCTAGACTAAGCCAACCGAGAGCATTTTCCCAGAGGTCAAAAGGAGAGGGAAATACGACACAGTGAAAGCAGTTTCCCAAAGGCTCAAGACCATCAGCATGGACTGTAAGATCCCACTGGGATCAAAAAGGTCTTCCCTATACCTTCCTTCCCTCCACTTCTGAGACTGCCCCGCCAACTGAGAATGCCTTGCAAGGGGACTCACAGATGATCACAAAAATAATAAAGATAATTGTTATCTTTACATATTTTTGCCCCCTCAAAATTAATGTATTGAAATCTTAACCCCCAAAGTGATGCTATTTGGAGATGGGGCCTTTGGGAGGTAATTAGGTTTAGATGAGGTCATGAGGGTGGGGCCCCCATGATGGGATTAGTGTCCTTAGAAGGGGAGGAAGAGACTGGAGTGAGTGAGCTCTCTGCCATGTGAGCAAGGAAGAAGGCCCTCACCAGAGCCCACCCATACTGGCTCTCTGATCTTGGACATCCAGCCTCTAAAACTGTGAGAAGTCAATGTCTGTTGGTTAAGACACCCAGTCTTTAGTGTTTTGTTATTGCAGTCTGAGCTGATTAAGACAAGGATGACCATGATAAATGTTTACTGTGGGTTTATGCTGTGGCAAGTTCTATGCTAAGTGTGTTATATCTTGGTGATGTAACACATCTCACTGAACTTTCAAAACAACTCCACTTGAAGGGTACTGCTATTAGCCCCATTTGACAGGTCTGCAAAGCGAGAAATAGAGAGTTTAAGTAACCTACTCCTGTTAACACAGCTACTCAGTGAGGAAGCCCAGATTCTAACCCAGAGAGTGAGAAAGAGGCCAATGTTCCTCCACCCACATGATGCTCTGAAGGACAGCCTGCACTCCTTACAGAAAGTCCCCAAGCTCTCATCTGAATGGCTGTCATCACCAAAGAGTCCAGCTGCCTGTGGCTTCCCCAAGAACACAATGGACAGGCTCTGGGCTTCTTCCTAGGTTCCTGACACCTTCTAGAAGGTCTCCTAGAAGGTCCCCTGCACAGGTCAGCTTAAAATGCACTGGAAGGCTCTGTGCCCCCAAAATATCTCCAGGCATCAGCGAGTGCCTGACATCTCACCATAACAGGGCCAGTCTTCAGGGGAAGAAGCATTGCTCCTTCCTGGACCTCTTTGAATGTAAGGTTCCCTGAAGTGAAGGTCATATGTGTGACCCGAACAACAGATTAATCCAAGAGCATCTTGTTATTGGAGGGTAGGGTAAAGGGAAGGTAAAATTGAAGGTGAAAAGTGAGAATGGGACCAAATGCGCAGTGTATGCTTTCAAGGAAGCAGCAGCCTCTGAGCAAACAGGAAGCTGTTTATTGGAAATCTGCCCTCGGTGTTCCCAGACTGCATCTTTAACACAGGCTCAGATGACCCAGGTGGAGGTCTGCTTGTGGACCCCCTGCTTCTTGACCCCTAGCCTACCTGGGTTTCAACTGGTACTTATTGTTTCAAAAAGTCTCTGACATTGCCGACCTTCTGGGTAAAGAAAGCTCACCACCTCCTACCCCGCTCCAACCTAGGGGTCTTGACCTGCTGACTAAATTCTCACAGGAGGACCCAGGTCTGTTCTAGTATAGAGACAGCAATACACACACCTGCAGAAGTATGGTAATCACTATTTGGTGCTGCCATCATAGGCAAGTTTTTGTTCCACTTCATACTTACACAATGTTTAGAACGTTCTACTATTTTTATAAGCAAGAACAAAAATGTGATCACCAAAAACCAAATCTATTCAGTAGCCCTTACTTGCTATAAATTTACCTACAGAAACCCAATCCAGAAACAACAACCCTGGGCATCGTAGGACACAGGATGCAGGTTCTTTTTGTAAAAGAGCATCCTGAACTCCTTTCACAGGATTCGCCATGGAATACATTTGAACAGTAAGCCCATCCCCTAATGCATTTAAGATGCAATTTGATTTACAAATCTCTCAAATTGACTAGTTGTTTTCAACCTGGGAAACTATTTTCAGTTAAGATGATGATGGGACCAATCTAATTTTCTCAAAGGAACACTTATGATGGTGGTTACAGTCCTCCCTAAGAGACTTATTTCTCAACTTTTTACAGAAATGACTAGCAATGAAACCAAACGTTCTAAACTGTGTTGACATCAATTCAATAGGGCAATATAGCAACCAATTAATTTGGCTCCATTCATTTTAAAGTTCTCTCAGCGGGGTGCCTTGATACCTGGGGGGAAGCTATTTAAAGTTGCTGGGGGTGTGGAGGAGGAGCCTCAGGCACGGGCTAGGCAGACAGCCAAGGATAACTCCTGTAAGTCAGAGTTCTAAGTCCAACTTCCTCCAGGGTTTCTATTACTGTTGCCCCAAAGGAGCATCTGCACTGCCTTTTAAGTCAGATTTGATGTCAGATATAGAAAAACAGAAGGTCACAGGAGGGAAAGAACATGGGTACACTTCATGCTTCAAGTGAAGCTCGTGTGCAAAGCTACAAAGCAGGTGACAGGAGAAAGGGGTTGGAGCCTGTGGCTAGTGAAAACACCCCAATTCCACATTCCTCTGGGCAGGAAAGCCACGGGTCAGGCCAGAGTATCCTCAGTTCTGTGACCCACAGGTGGAGAAGAAAGTGGCCTATAGGATGTGAAAAGGGGAGCTACTAGGTCCCTCAGTCCTCAGGAACCTCCCTACTGGGGCCTGGAGTCCACCACCAGAAAGGGATCCCTTCAGCATTTCCCTCCGCTATGAAAGGTCTTTTCCAAAATGTAGCTCCCATATATGTATGAACTTAATTCCTTTGTCCCACTGGTCTATATGTCTGTTTTTATGCCAGTACCACACTGTTTTAATTGCTGACGTTTTGTGATATATTTTGAAATCAGGAAATGTGATGCCTCCATCTTTGTTCTTTTTACTCAAAATTGCTTTGACTGTTCAGTCTTTCATGGTTCCATACAACTTTGAGGATTTTTTTTTTCTGTTTTTATTGAAAACACCTTTGAGAATTTGGTAGGAAGCATATTAAATTTGCAGTCACTTTCAAAAAAATATTAATTCCTATATGGGCATTTTAACAAACACTAATTCTTCCAAGCCAAGAAGTGTCAACAAGATCAACAACTCTTGTTGATCTTCAACAAGAGTGCCAAGAAAATACAATGGAAAAAGGATATTCTCTTCAATAAATGATGTTGGGAAAACTGGACATCCACATGCAAAAGAATGAAACTGGATCCTTATCTTTTACCATACACAAAAATCACCTAAATGTGGATTGAATACTTAAATGTAAGCCCTGAAACCATAAAGCTCCTAGAAGAAAACATAGGGAAAACTTTCTTGACATTGGTCTTGGCAATGATTTCTTAGATATGACACCAAAAAGGCAACAAAAGCAAAAATAAGCAAGTTGGACTACATCAAACTAAAAAGCTTCTGCATGGCAAAGGAAACAATTGACAGAATAAAAAGGCAACCTGCAGAATGGAAAAAAATCATTTGCAAACCATATATTTGAGAAATATATCATATCCAAAATACCTAAGAAACTCCCACAACTCAATGGCAAAAACAAACAATTCAGTTTAAAAACGGGCAAAATAACTGAGTAGATTTTTCTCTAAAGAAGACATACAAATGGCCAACAGGTATACAGGTATTTAAAAAGATGTTCTACGTCACTAATCATCAGGGAAATGCAAATTGAAGCTACAATGAGATGTCACTTCACACCTATTAAGATGGCTATTTTATATATAAATAAACATATATATATATATAAGATAAGTGTTAGCAAGGCTGTGGAGAAAAGCGAACGCTTGTTCACTGCTGATGGGAATGTAAAATTGTACAGCCACTAAGGGAAACAGTATGGAGGCTCCTTAAGAAACGAAAAACAGAACTACCATTTGATGCAGCAATTTCACTTCTACAAATCCAAAGGAATGAAAATAAGGACCTTGAAGAGTCTTCATGCATCTGTACTCCCACATTCACTGCAGCATCATTCACAATAGCCAAGACATGGAAGCAACCTAAATGTCCATCTATGGATGAATGGTTAAAAAAATATGGTGTATTCATCACATACGCACAAAAGAAAACACAAGGCAGAAAGGTATTTTCCAAATATTTAGAAAACATTAACATTGGTCATTCATTGACACTGGTGGAATTACAGGTGATTTTTACTTTTCTCCTTGTGCTTCTTTGTATTTTCTAAAAAGAATCTCTATTGCTCTTTTTAAAAAGATACAACAAACATTGAGAAACCATAATTCAAAAGAGATTGTCTTCTCAAATGAATGACTTACACTAAGATGCAGTGTTCTACTGTCTTCAACCCTAGTTACATAGATGACTAAGTAAAAGCCAAAGAGAGCCACTTGATACTTTTATGGTGTAAGGCTAAAGGAAAGCTGAAGCAGATTTCTATGTCCTTAGCATAGCTTTCTTCCTTGATGTAAATAAAATGCTTTGTTACAATTTCTAAAAAAAGAAAAAGAAAATATGGTGTATTCATGCAATCGAATGTTACTCAGCCACAGAAAAGAAGGAAATCCTGCCATTTGGGGCAGCATGCATGGGAGGATATTGGCTAAGTGAAATAAGTCAATGGTAGGACACATACTACATGATACCACTTATATGAGGAATCGAACGTGGTTGAACACATAGAAGCAGAGAGCAGAATGGTGGTTGCCAGGGGCTGGGAGAAAGGAGGAATCGGGGAGATTTTAGCAAAAGAGCACCAAGTTCCAGTTATGCAAGACGAATAAGTCCTAGAGATTGTGCAGCTTTGTGCCTATAGTTAACATACTGTATTGTATACTTAATTTGATAATTAAGTGTTATCACAAAAAAATAAATAAAATGCAACTCTCATAGTAGAGGTAATATGTATGTGTCTAATGTATAAAATAATAGATACACAAACATATGTATATGTGGATGTACATATAGTATGATACTTTATATAATACATATTGATCCATAATACAGTATATATAATATGTATGATATATATATATAGTTTTGCTGAACTATTTGAAGGTTATAGATGTAGTTCTTCACTCTTAAATACTTCAGTCTTTATCTCCTAAGAACACAGACATTCAGCTACATAATCACAATAACAGAGTCAAGAAATTGAACACTGATATGGCATTATCTAATATATAGTTCGTATTTGAATTTTCCCAATTGTTTCCCAAGTGTCCTCTGTAGTTTCTAATTTTCATCCAGGAGGTACCCAGAGCTCATGCCTTGCATTTGGTTGCCATATCTTCTTAATCTCAGTCTAGAACCGTTTCCTTTACTGTTCTAGATACATCTATGTGTCCTTTTGATGATACATTTATATAGCATCCAGGATGTTGTCATACTGAATGTTTCACAACCTGAATTTCTCTGATTGTTTCCTCCCAATTAGTTTCGGATTAAATGGCAAGACCACCACAAAGGCCTATGGATCAACAAATTGGAATATATACATCAAGATCCCCATAGATAATGGCTTAAATGACACAAACATAAAATTTTCATAAGATATTGACTATAATCAGGAATTTTAAAATGCAAAGCAGAACAGTTTTGGCATACCACTGACATACCATTTAATACCTAAAAAAGTAACCAATTGGTTTTAAAATTATTTTCCATTGTTGGTAAGTCGACTATGAAACTGACTTATTCATTCACTGCTGGAGGCAATGCCAGTTGGCAAAATGTTTTCAGAAAGCAGTATCACAAGACACAGAGACCACACAGGAAACGCCTCAAAGAGATTCGCATCCTTTGATTTGGCAACTCCTTAGGAATTAACTCTAAGTCAATAATTAAACAAACTAAAAGCCATGTCCTTATAGATGTTTCCCTTTGCATATCTATATTAGCCAACAAACAGAAATGACTTGACTGTCTACTATTAGGCAAATGGTCTGATAAATTTCACTACCTTGACAGCAACTTTAAAAGGGTGAGGAAAGACCACAGAAACCTGGAGAAATGTGATGTAATATTATGAAAAAAGAATGAACAATAATACACCTCTATGTCAAGCAAATTTGCAGGCTGAAGATAAGAACGGTGCTCCACTAGGATGATGGGATTAGATAGGCTGACATTTGAAAAAGTGTTCTCTAGTGCTCTTTAATGACTTTTTAAAGCTTTCACTTGCCTAAAAAGCATTAGGTAATGAGGTGTTCCATCATGCTGCAGGAGTCGGGGGCTGCTTGGCACAAATAGGAGGTGAGGGAACTGCAGCTTGCCGTGGAGAAGGGGAGAGAAGAGGGAAACCACCAGCTTCCCAGCTGCCTGTGCCTCTGGACTGAGTAAACACCGGGCCCACTGCACACCAGAGTTACTGGACCCATCCCCCTTCACCTCTGAACCACTCCAAAAGATGCTGGCACTGGACGCACTCAGCCATGCTCAAACACAGTGACAGTTCATTTGCTGTGACCTCTGAGGCAACACGAAGGTTGGCTGACCTCCCGGAGGACCCATTTGGTTCTTTGGAGGTCCCTTGTTTTGTGCCTGAATCTGCCTCACTGCAGAAGGGGTGAATTTGAGTCAAGGAAATGCCAAGACAAAGCTGGATAACTTTTGGGAAGCTTCCTGTGGAAATGCAGAACTTGGCTGTGCAGATGTAACAAGAATTCACAAAAGCATAAGGCTAAGCAGGGACGTCCTCTGAAGCAGCTTCAAGACCCACAGTAACCCCAACCTCCAACAACATTCCAGGGATGGTTTCTCCTTGATTCCATTAGGCTATGAACTTCAAACTCCAGAAGCTTTTATATCAATGAACATTTTACGGCCCCAGTGCACGGGATAATCTCTCACAGGCTGTAGGCAGGTGGCAAGAACAGCAAACAGGGGGCTGTACTGTGCAGTTCTTCTGCTTGTCTAACTTCACCTGGCCCCTTTTCCTTGGGGGTGAGACTTCTCAGTCTGCACCAGAGGAACACTCAGGGACTCAGGGAGAGACGGCCTCTGGTGCCAAACCCTAGACCACATTTTTTGGCCAGTCTGGTCACTGAAGTTTTCACTGTTCCACTGTCCCTTCTCTTACCCACCACATCTCCTCCCACACAAAAAGCAACCTGGAAAAACTGAACACCCTCCTCATGTGGGATCATGGGCACCCACAACCTCAGTGTTCTTAGGATGCCTTTCAGTTTAGGAATAGTCGGCAAAGAATTTCTTTGAAAAAAAACAAAACTTTTTTTTTTATTTCAATAGCTTTGGGGTACAAATGGTTTTTGGTTATGCAGATGAATGATATGGTGGTGAAGTCTAAGATTTTAGTGCACCTGTCACCTGAGTAGTGTACACTGAACCCAACAGGTAGTTTCTCATCATCACCTCCCTCCTATCCTTCTCCTTCTGAGTCTCCAATGTCCATTATACCACTTTGTACACCTTTGCATACCCTTAGCTTAGCTCCTACTTTTAAGTGAGAACATGTAGTCTTTGGTTTTCAATTCCTGAGTTACTTCACTTAGAATAATGTCCCCCAAGTCCATCCAAGTTGTTACATAAGACATTATTTCATTCTTGATTATGGCTGAGTAGTAGTATTCCATGGTATGTATGTTATGTATGTGTATGTGTGTGTGTGTGTATGTTATATGTGTGTGTATATATGTATGTGTATATATGTATGCGTGTGTGTGTACGTATGTGTGTGTGTGTGTGTGTGTGTATATATATAATTTTCTTTATCCACTCATTGGCTAGTGAGCACTTAGATTGATTCCATATCTCTGCAGTTGTGAATCTCTAACAGTGAATTTCTAACACACACCGACGTATGCCTGGATGCCAGCAATGCCTTCTAGAGTACATGGAGCAAGAACTGCCAAGAACAAGGGTCAACCTTGCCTGGGCCAGACTTGCCGACATGCATGATCTTGGGGCACCACTGTCATTCCTCACTGCAGGACAGTCCCCTACCCTTTGTGTTCAGGGCACACAGGGATCTTTCCCTAGACAGGTACACTGTGGGATCTTCTTTCTTTTCTCTGAGCTCTCTGTTTTGACCTCCCCTTTCTGCCAGTGTGGTTGAATGAGGTGTTAGCAGACTGGACAAATTTTGTTCTTTCCCAAAACCTGCCTAATATCCTTGAAGAAGTCATTTAATCTCTTTGAGCCACTGTTTTCCTATGTTATCTATCAGGAAAGGGGCAATTCCATGGCTCAACCCAAACCTCAACTTGAGTGGAGCAGCACAGACCCATGTTGGATCCCAAGGCAAAAGGAAAAAAAGAAAAAAGTGAGTCATCCTGACTGTATCTTTACTTCAAATTTTGTTATTTCCTTCATTAATCTGATTTTCTAAACTACTACATTACAATATTATTTATCTTGATTCCTGAGACTTGGGGCGGCCCTAAATTCTGCTTGCACCATAGTCCTGACCTTGACTATAATGGTTGATAAAGGCCCACGTGAAGTTCTCCTTCCTAAGCACACCAGGCTTCGCAAAGGTGGTGGGAGGGTGGCTCCTGTTTGCCCTTCTCTCCCTCTGCGGTCTACTGTGGGGCGGTAGGTAGGCTTCCAGGACCTCCTGCACCCCAGGGGACACTCCAGGATGGAAGTGTCCAGAGAAAAGTGACAGAGAAAAAATACTGCCAAAAATGTGATCGGTTCAGATGGTGACTGTTGAATTTCGCCTGGCATCTAGCAAATGCTGAAGGGAGGGTTTTCTCCTTCTATGACCATGGCAATGGGGTTTGGAGCTGGCTCTGGATCCTGTAGTACACACCACTCCACATCTGGGGACTACACATAGTAGACAGAAATGGCCACCGTGGGGGCCTTTACAGGAAAATCAACAAATGCTACAAATCAGGACTTCCTTGGGGAGGTTGTTGTTAAGCATTTACCACCAGCACACTCCTGGCCCTGAGGAGATCAGACATATACAGCCATGGTTCAGGTTCTTTCTCTTTTATCTTTCCAAAATCAGGCTGTATCCATCAAAGCTGTGGCTTTAGTTATCCAATACTGACTTCCAGAAACCCTGCATCTCTCTATCTCCCTGGAGCCAACAATGCCTTACTGAGGAAGAACGACAGCCTCAGCCCTGACCCTGCAGAACCTGCTCTGATGCTCCCTTGTGGCCCCCACCCTGCTGGGGTTCAGCTACCCCCAGATGTTACATACCTGCCACTGTAAGAGGGAGTGACTGCCTTATCTTTCCCACACCCCATCCCAAAAGGTTTTAGGACAGCTCACTCCATCTCCAGACCGGGAAAACTGTCAGGAAGACCGGGCTGGGCAAGGAACACTGACTTAGCTCTAGAACAAAATCAGAAATTGAGCTAGGTTGAGGAAAAGCCTGGGGTTGGGGTGGGGGTCAGCTCATCGGGAGGCTTTCCTTGGGATCCAGGTAAAGAGTGATTACAGTCTTCAAGATAATTTTACAACACAAAGAAAGCAATTCAACTGTCCTGGTATTTTGGTCTAAATAACTATCAAACCCTGGATATTCAAAAGTCGAAAGATGCCAGCTAGCATTTATGGGGCCCCTGCCAGATGCTGAGCATGATTCTAAGCACCTTAAGTGTATGAGGTACTACTATCTGACACACACGAGATAGTGCCCCACATGCGTGCAAGGTAGTAGCTCACACGTGTGACAGAGCATCACACACATGTGTGAGATAGTATCTCATACACACGTGCATGAGAGCATCACAGGCACCCGTGGTCATGTTAAGCATCTATGAAGTATCAATATTAAATATTCATGCAATATGTAAGCATCTTACATACTTCCTCTAATGTCACAAGGCATTACTTTTGGCTCAAAGAGGTTAAATAACTGTCTTGTGAAAGGCCATGCAGCCAACGGTAAAAGTTAGTTTGGGATTTCCCACCCTGGCCCAGCCATCCACATCTCCCACGGATGGCGAAACAGCCTAGTCCCACTTGCACCAACTGCGTGTGTAGAAGGTTCCTGTCAGCTGCTGATCACCCACCTCCCCACACATCTGCCCTTGCTTTCACCTAGAGACTTAGAAAAGACAGCTGAGGGGGACTGATTAAGTCATGGCACACCCACATAATGGAACTTAACGCAGCGGTTTAACAAAGCAGCTGTGCCAAGCCCACCAAGAAAGTAAGCAGAAAAAGAAGACTGAGAAACACGTCGATAGTGTGTATTTATTTGTATAAAAAGAGAGAAAAAAAAGAATATACTCAAACACATATAAGCAAGACTGCGGATGGAAAATTTCTGAAAGGGTATATAATAAGCTATTCATCCTGAAAATGTTTATCATGTGGACACTGGATTCCAGGCAATGTTCTAGGCACAAAGCGATAACCCATGGCTACTCTCTCAATTTTTGTTCTCAGAAATTCTGGATCTGGTCCTTAATAGACAGACAGGTCTCTGCTAACAAAGCAAGGAATTGCCATGATAGTCCAGATTACAGCGGTTATGACTGGGAGGTGCTCCTCACAGAAGCTAGGATGCAACCTTCCCCTCTCAATCTCTGGGCAGTCTACTTAACTTTCTGTTTCAATAATGCTCTGTTTTGACTTTATAAATTTACTGGTAAATATGCAAGGTCAATGGAAAGAAAACAAACCAAACAAAACCAGGTACGAAAAATCAAAGCAGCCGCGCCTTTTATTTTGTAATTTTCCATAGAAAAATAGATGATAATGTTTGCAAGTGAAATAAATACTTCATGACAGTGAGTTTTAAATATTGTGTAAATATTTATGTGATGTCAAAGAATATGTTCTACATGTGTACTCCCACAATGCATTAAAGAAAATTTGTTCAAAACAGGAAAGAGGAAACAGCAACTAATTCCCGCAGAGAGATTATTCGATGCTATCTGTTTCTTCCCAGAGAGGCACACAATGAGAATCAGAAACGTCTGAAAGGAGAGGTTTGGGATTGCCTGCATGTTTTATTCTGCGTGTAATCTAATCAGAAGAGAACCGGTGGCATTTCAAGATTAGCGTCTCAAGTTTAACATGAATCGTTGTTTCTTCTGCCTCTTGACTTTCTGAAGGATCTTCGCTGTGTTCATGGCAGGACTTATGCTCTGTCCAGGTATGAAAACAAAACTGCAGCTAGTGTTCACTATATAGGAAAAAAAAAAAGTGAAAACCTCAGACCTTGATATGGTAGGCGCAGCAGCACTAGGGTAAACTGAGGCAAAACATGGTGATTGTCGGATAGTGGGAGAAAAGAAGATGCCACACTCCAATCTCACTGCCCCATGGTTTCTGATGCCAAGCACACTGTGTTGAACACGAAGAAGCACTGAGGAGCAGTGATTTCACTTAAGCAGGAAGTCTGCTAGCCTCTAGCCTATATTCATTCATTCATTCATTCACCCATTCATTCATTCCCTCCTACATCCATTTACGTTATATATTAGAGTCATGGTGGAACTTTACTGCATGCCTCTGGTACCCAGGAAAAATTACTACTTCCAGGAGGAACCCACAGAGCAAAATCTCTCCAGGCAGACCTGCTGAAAGCTCAAAGAGTGCTCCCAGCCTGGGAAATCTGCCAAGTGGGGCACCAGCCAAGGGTGGGACCAGAATCCCTGTTGGTGCCAGTGATGATCTGAGATGAATCACAGGAAACTGAGCAATTGCTGCATTATCGGGCACCTGAGCACAATGGAGCTCACGTTCCATGAGGCCAGGTTCTGGCCACTGTTCATGCTTCTAAAATGCTGTATTAACACAGGCCAGTGGACAGCAGGACTCAAAGTCTTAGTAGGATCTCTGCCTGTCGCCAGGTGCTGGTTGGTGAACATGGAAAGGGTGTGAATTTGCCAAGTGGAGTGGGACATTCCTCCCTCAAACAAATAACAAGTCTTTTAATGCCATAGGCACTGCAGCCCTAAGGGCTATGGGGTTATTTATTGAAAAACCCACACCCTTCCAGTGCTGTTTGTAGCAGCCATTCCACATCACCCAGTCAGTGGCAGGCCACATTCCATGAGAGTAAAGCAAAGTGAACTCAAGATCACACCCTTCGACGTCACAAGGCTCCCAGCTACCTCACCTTGGGCTCCACAGAGCTTCTCAAAGGAACGTGCCTGCACAATTTCCCAGACTACCACAGTGAGCCAACTTTTTAGTTCCTCAAACTCCTTCTTTACTAAGGCAGTTCTGAGCACTTGCTAATTTTTAAGTCAGAATTCAAAAGAAAAATAATGATCTTTCCCAAGAGATCTGGAGTCCCAGCAGGACTCCCAGAACGTTGACCAGGTGGGTATTCTGATTAGATGACCTGGGAAGGGAGAAGAATTTCAGGGAGTCTGAAGATAAAATGGAGATAAAAGGCAATGAAAGAATGGTAAGGCAAAGGAAATGGAGAAAGAGGATAAAAAGAGGTAAAGGTGGCTGGGCACGGTAGCTCATGCCTGTAATCTCAGTACTTTGGGAGGCCGAGGTGGGAGGATCACCTGAGATCAGGAGTTCTAGACCAGCCTGGCCAATATGGCAAAACCCTGTCTCTAATAAAAATACAAAAATTAGCCAGGTGTGGTGGTGTACACCTGTAATCCCGGCTACTCTGGAGGCTGAGGCAGGAGAATTGCTTGAACCCAGGAGGCAGAGGTTGCAGTGAGCTGAGATGGTGCCACCACACTCCACCTTGGGCAACAGAGCGAGACTCAGTCTAAAAAATAAATAAATAAAAACAAGTAAAGATGATTATTATGCCACCCAATCTGAGCTGGTAGATACCTAAATGAACCCACATCTTCCCAGAAAGCAGATGGACTCATTTTACATAACACAATCTATTCTCCCTGGTTTTTTGGTTCCTTCTGATCAGGAAATGAGCTTGCCTTCCTTCCACCCTCCCTTCTATTGACCCAGGCCCATCTAGTCCCCATGACAGGGCACTGGGAGATAGACCTCCCTTAGGAAGCTTCACATAGGTGAACAAGCCCCAAGTCTTTCCACAGAAACAGCTGTAATGGCCACAGCTCTTGTGGAACTTGTATCTTTTCCTTTGGCTTCAAAAACCTGCTTCAATTAAACTTTTTCTTACCAGTTTTCATGTTCCACTGAGACTAACCAAAACTCTGCACATGGAGAGAGGGATGAGAAGGTCAAAAGCAATAATGCTTTTAATAACTGAAAGCATCCCAGAATCTAACTCATGCTCCTTCAGGGCTCATGAGCTCTGACACGCACATGCACACAGTGCCTCTCCCTGACACCCCCACTGCTGGCACTTCTCCCAAGCCAGGGGACATCATCATACAGGAAATTCGCCAGATTCCCAGTGATTCAGGCCTTAGGGCTTGACAACTCCTCTCTCCCCCCGAGCTGTCTTCTATAGTGAATCAAGAATGCTGGGAAAAGAATAGTCACTGTGTGAGGAAAAAAGTCTATTTCTAATAGCTCTGCAACCAACAGAAACATCAGCTAAATGCTGAACTGCATATCTATAAACTTCCATTTGGAGAAAATGAAAACTGCCAAGAGGGAAACAAAAAGGAGGGTGGGGTGGTGGGCGTTTTCAGTTTAATGAACCTGAGAAAAAATTCTGAGGCCACAGATGCTTAAGGGAGATCCATTTAGCTCAGTCCTTTGTGCTAATGAAGTAAAAGTAGAGACCAAATTCCTCACATGAGTGAGTTATCTTTGTCTAGAAGGTAAATATTATTGGCCACAGGCCCTGACTTAAATCTCAGCCAGACTTCTTATAGATATACATTCTTTAGGGCCCTGAGGGGAAAGTAGGAATGGTTCCGTATTACCCAACTTCTTTCCTAAAATTCACCTTCCATCCTACACCTTGCTGACCTCAGGAAAGCCCAATAGTTGTGTCTTTACTTAAAGTGTCACATTCCTAATCCAAAAATCTAAGCTCTGCAGATGGTAGTCATCCACCTGCCTTTTCAGAAGGTTTTGGTTTAAGCAGTACCTGGGAACAGGTAGCAAAGGCGAGGCTGGGGTTGAGGTCTACCAGAGTTTTAAGAATCCCTGGTAGCCGGGCACGGTGGTTCACGCCTGTGATCCCAGCACTTTGGGAGGCCGAGGCGGGTGGATCACCTGAGGTCGGGAGTTCAAGACCAGCCTGACCAACATGGAGAAACCCTGTCTTTACTAAAAATACAAAATTAGCCAGGCATAGTGGCATATGCCTGTAATCCCAGTTACTCAGGAGGCTGAGGCAGGAGAATCGCTTGAACCCGGGGGGTGGAGATTGCAGTGAGCCAAGATCGCACCATCGCACTTCAGCCCAGGCAACAAAAGTGAAATTCCGTCTCAAAAAAAAAAAAAAAAAAAGATTCCCTGGCAATGGAGTAGCACTACCCTGGCCAAGGCAGGCTGCTACACCTCTGAAATGCTAGCAAGCCTGGCTCCTCAGATAAAGCTGCTCCTGAACTCAAAGTCTAAATGCGGCCTCTGCCTGTCCCCAGGTGCTAGTTGGTGAACATGAAAAGGGTGTGAATGTGCCAAGCGAAATGGGACATTCCCCCTCAAACAAATAGCAAGCCTTTTAGTGCCATAGGCACTGCAGCCCTAAAGGCTATGGGGTTATAGACACCGACTCACGGAAACTGAATGAGACAATAAATCTTGACTACTATCTTAAGCTGCTAAATTTGGGATAACTTGTTATATAGTAGTAAATACTTAATTCAAGAGGTAATAAGTAAACTAGCAGGAGAAAGTTAGGGTAAACATTGGAAGGAAAAATGTTTTTAACTCTGAGACTTGTGCATTTGCTCAACCAATATTTGCTGGGGAGAAAAAGGAGGTGGGTATTGTGACTACTGTACTCGGTGTTACACATTCCTGCCTATGGAGAGAAGCAGAGGAAGGATCAATGCTATGATAGGTCAGCTTATATTAAAGTCACTATCACATGGAAATCAGGGCCTGTGTCAAAGCGAGTCATGCTGACCTAACCTCTGAGAGCTGGAAATTCAGAGACACTGACCAAGTCCTGGGGTCCTAAAAAATAAAGTGATCCCTCTTGCTTCCAGCACCTCTGTGTTCTCTTTACTCCTTAGAGCGAGGCTTTCAACCCTGTTGAAACAGAAAGCCTCTGGGAGGGCCATTATAAGTTCAACATAGCTGAATCTCAGATACTTTTTGGAGAGGTTGTGCTGGGCAGGTAGGAAAACTGCAGGGCAGAAAGGATTGTAGGAACTGCAAGGAGAGTGAGGTAGGAGCTAAATTTGGGGAATTTTGCAGTCAAAGGCTGATGGGTGCTTGGCATCTCTAAAGCAAAAGATAAAATATATTAAAAATGGAATGTTAGAAATAATAGGCACCATTTACAGCAGGGGTCCCCAGTCCCCAGGGGACCACAGTACTGGTCTGTGGCCTGTTAGGAACCTGACCGCACAGCAGGAGGTGATTGTCGGTGAGCAAGCATCACTGCCTGAGCTCCACCTCCTGTCAGAGCAGCAGCGGCATTAGATTCTCTTAGGAGCCGGAACCCTATTGCGAATTGCACATGTGAAGGATCTAGGTTGGGGGCCCCTTATGAGAATCTAGTGTCCTTCCCCTTCTGCCCCCAACACCGCTCCCTGCCCATCAGTGGAAAAACTGTCTTCCACGAAACCAGTCCCTGGTACCAAAAGGTTGGGGACTACTGATTTACGGCATAGCAGGTGATTAAACCGTATTTTCTCTATTTCTCGAAAGGATTCTACACGATTGGTACTACGACCTCCACCACACAATGAGGAAACTGGTGCTAAGAAAATCCAAGTGACTCACCCAGGCGTACATAGTTATTAAGTGGTGGAGTTTGATTTGGTCCCAAGGCCAGTCTGGTTCCAAAGTTCAGGTCTTTTCCACCATACCACACATATTAAAAAATATGAAATGAGGTTTCCCCCCGCTTTATCCCAGAAAACAAGCATTCTGTTTGTATTTCTCTAACAGGTGGTTTAAAGATTTTAAAGTGAACTTTCCTTCCCAAATGCTGTAAATGAAAAAATGATGTGAAAAATGATTAGCAGATAGGAAGAGGAGAGGCCAATTTCTTTTAAATGTATATGGGATCTGACAAGAAGTTCTGAAAGTTTTTTTGAAACCAGACTGCTGGAAAAAAAAAAAAAACAACCCGGAAAATTAAAACTCATGTAGACAACTCCCTCTCACACCACAACTCACATGCCAGGAAGCACAAAGAGGTGACAGAGAGAAGACCAGAGGTCCCACTTCAGCTCATTTGTACAGACCCTTGCTCCCTTGCTGTTTCACGCAGAATTTTGAAAGGTAAGAGGGTAAGTTAGGTGATTCTGGAGCAAATATAATCATCACACAGTCATTAACCTCTGGGAACAAAAAGTTTGTATCTGCTTGAGCCAAGCAAGGAAGAAAGTTTCAGATCAAAGTGTTCCCTAAATCTGATCTGAGCCATCCTGTGCCCATTAGGAACACCTAGCCAGGAAGAAAAAGTCTATTCTCTCTCCAGGTCAGTCCCCTCCTCAATACTGAGGCTACGAAGATTGAAATTAACGCTTCTGTTTTTTAAATAAACATGATCTTCTTTCTCTAAACACAGCAGTTAGCAAAGGCCCAGATCAAATCTACTTGGAAAGTCTGAAGTAAAAGGTTCAACTCTCATGCATCTGTGTGCATGTATGTGGTTAAGGCAGGAGAACTAAGATGAAGACATGACATTATATCATTTGTTCTTCCAAACCACCTGCCTGAGAAAAAGATTGCAGTGTTCAAAAAGGCATTACTCCTTCATTCTAGAGATGCCCTGGCCTCTCTGGCTAGCAGTCTGGCCCAAATAATTCCTTGGAAGTAGAGGTCTTCCTGCATCTACTGTCAAACAGGCAAGACCACGACAACGACCTTCCTCTTGCCCTGGGGAAGCACGGTGCATTTTAAAAGCTCAAAAGATATTATTCTCCCTATTTTCAGCTCACGAGAACTCCAGTTGATTTCTAGGTAAGAACTACCTGCAACTTAATTAGTCATTAACCAGGAGAACTTCAGGTTGACTCTTAACCTGTCAGCCTGAAATGTGCACCTGTTAGACCCCTGACGTGGCTCTGTCTGATGTTGATAGCTAGCCTGAAGACCTTTCTAGAGATCAGAAATTGCCTCCTGCTCCTTAGGGGGGAAACACATTTCCTGTTGGAGTGTGATGGCTAAAGGATTCTATAAAGGCAAAAATATGTGTTAAAGGCAAGAGGAGGGGGAAAATGGTGGTTCTCTCTTGCAGACAATAACCGCAATCCCTTGACAAACCTGAATTAACACACAGAAGAACTCCCAGAAATTAAAAAAACTCCCAGAAAATTAAAACTCACAGAGACAACTCCCTCTCACACCACAATATATATGCCAGGAAACAGAGGGGGTGTGTGAGAGGCCAGGGCATCTCAAGGGGGTGCTCCCTGGCAGGTGGATTGTGGTATGACAGGGAGTTGTCTTTATGAGTTTTGATTTTCTTTTCTTTTTTTTTTTTTTTTGAGATGGAGTCTCGCTCTGTTGGTCAGGCTAGAGCGCAGTGGTGCGATCTCAGCTCACTGCAAGCTCTGCCTCCCGGGATTCACACCCTTCTCCTGCCTCAGCCTTCCGAGTGGCTGGGACTACAGGTGCCCGCCACCATGCCTGGCTAATTTTTTGTATTTTTAGTAGAGACAGGTTTCACCATGTTAGCCAGGCTGGTCTCAAACCCCTGACCTCATGATCTGCCCACCTCGGCCTCCCAAAGTGCTGGGATTACAGGTGTGAGCCACCGTGCCTGGCCCAATTTTCTTTTCTTTCTTTCTTTCTTTCTTTTTTTTTTTTTTTTTTTTTTTTTTTTTTTTTTTTTTTTTTTTTTTTGAGACGGAGTCTTGCTCTGTCGCCCAGGCTGGAGTGTAGTGGCCGGATCTCAGCTCACTGCAAGCTCCGCCTCCGGGGTTTACGCCATTCTCCTGCCTCAGCCTCCCGAGTAAGCTGGGACTACAGGCGCCTGCCACCTCGCCCGGCTAGTTTTTTGTATTTTTTAGTAGAGACGGGGTTTCACCATGTTAGCCAGGATGGTCTCGATCTCCTGACCTCGTGATCCGCCCGTCTCGGCCTCCCAAAGTGCTGGGATTACAGGCTTGAGCCACCGCGCCCGGCCTCTTTCTTTCTTTCTTTCTTTCTTTCTTTCTTTCTTTCTTTCTTTCT
>NC_045448.1:46154317-46184881 GCF_002776525.5 Piliocolobus tephrosceles | reverse complement strand
TCTTTCTTTCTTTCTTTCTTTCTTTCTTTCTTTCTTTCTTTCTTTCTTTCTGCGAGCCTAATAGATTAGGTCTATTAATATAACTCCATCACCATTTTCTTCTAAATGAACTAAATTCTGAGGTTCTCCTTAAAATAACAGTGAACTGAAATTTTGGCATGCATCAGAATTACCCAGAAGGCATGCTCAAACATACACTGCTGGACTTCACTTCTAGAATTGTTCACTCAACAGGCCAGGTCTGGGAAGGGGTTGAGAACCACTTCTAACCGGTTTAGTGATGATGTGACCACGACTACATTAAAAAAAAAAAAAAAAAATAGAGACACAGTCTCGCTCTGTTGCCTAGGCTGGATCTAGTGCAGTGGCATAATCACAGCTCACTACAGCCTTGAACCTCTGGACTCAGACGATCATTTCACCTCAACCTCCCAAGTAGGTGGGACTACAGGAGTGTGCCACCATGCTCTGCCTGGGTGGGTCTTTATTTACAGAGATGGGGTCTTGCTATATTGCCCAGGCTGGTGTCAAACTGCTGGCCTCAAGCAATCTTTCCACCTTGGCCTCCCAAAGTGCTTCCAAATTCTAGGTATGAGCCACCATGCCTGGCTGCCACATTTAAGAACTATCTAGGTCTCATTATCTGTCTTATCTGAACTGCCTAAAAGTGAACATGCCAAAACTGAAACTGATCAACTTACTTATTCAAAAGTAATTAGAACACTGCTTCAGATGTAGAAAGCTGGAAAGACCGTCATTCCCATCATTACAACGAAAAACAGACACATAAGCAAATAGATCAACAGAATAGAGACCAGAAAGTAGTCCATATATGTGCATACAATTGATTTTCAAAAAAGGTGCAAAGGCAAGTCAATGGAGAAATGGCAGTCATTCAACAAGTGGTGCTCGGACAATAGAATGTCCATGCATAAAAAATAAGGATAGACCCATGTCTTCTACAAAAACAAACTTAAAATAGATCATGGACAAAAATGTAAAACCGAAACTATAAAACAGTGGAAGAAAACACAAACAATCTTTGTAATGTTGGGTTTGGGTAAAGATTAACTATGACATTAAAAGCACAATTCATAAAAGATTGACAAATTGGAGTTTGTCAAAATTAACAACCTCTGCTGTTTGCAAGATGTTAAGAGAATGAAAAGACAAGTATCAAAATGGGAAAAAAAATTTGCAAATCACACAGCTGGTAAAACACATGCAGAATATGTAAAGAACTCTCAGAACTCAATACTAAGAAAACAACTGAATAAAAAACGGGCTGAAGATGTGAACGATACCTTACCAAAAAAGGTATATGGTAATTAAACACATGAAAAGATGCTCAACATTAGTTTTGGAAAAAGGCAAATTAAAACGACAGTGAAATACCACTAGATATCTATTAGAATGCTAATGTTAAAAAATAATAAAATAAATTCTGAAAATATCAAGTGCTGGTGAACATGCAATTTCACCACAGTGTCTTTCATGTATTGCTAGTCAGAATACAAAATGGTCCTGCCATTTTGGAAAAGAGTTTGCAGGTTCTGTTTTTTTTTTTTTTCTTTTTGAGACAGAGTCTTGCTCTGTTGCCCAGGCTGGAGTGTGGTGGTATGACCTTGGCTCACTGCAACGTTCGCCTCCTGGGTTCAAGCAGTTCTCTTGTCTTAGCCTCCTGAGTAGCTGGGACTACAGGTGCATGCCACCATGCCTGGCTAATATATATAAAATGTACATATAAATATATGTAATATAAAATAACTATATACAATATATAGTTATTTATATATTTATATATTATATTTTTATATATTACATATATTTATATATATGTATTTTAGTAGAGATGGGGTTTCACTATATTGGTCAGGCTGGTCTTGAACTCCTCACCTCAGGTGATCCACCCACTTTGGCCTCCCAAACTGCTGGGATTATAGGCGTGAGCCACCACGCCCAGCCTGCAGGTTCTTATAAAATCAAACACACACTTACCACACATAATCAAGCAATCTTACTTCCAGATATTTATTCAAATGAAATAAAAAGTTACGTTTACATAAAAACCTGTATGGAAATATTTATAGCAGCTTTATTTATAAGCACCCAAAACTAGAAGCAATCCAGACATCTCTCAGTTGAGGAAAGGACAACCAAGCAATTTGGTAGCTATAAAGTGGGGGGTTCTATTCTGCAACAAAAATGAATGAATTACAGACACAAGCAATGACATAAATAAATCTCAAATGCATCATGCTAAATGAAAAAAGCCAAACTCAAAAGGCTACACATATACTGTATGATCCCATTTAAACAACATTCTGGAAAAAGCACAGTTATAGGCACTGAAAAAACAGTGGTGATTACTGGGGGCTGAGGGTGAACAAAGGGCTTGACTATGAAAAGGGAAAGATAATGGGAGAATTTGGGAGGTGATGGAACTATTCTATATTTTTATTGTGATAATGGTTACATGAATGTATGTAATTGTCAAAACTCAAAGAACTATATGCTAAAAAGGGTGAAGTTTACTGCACGTAAATGACACTTTTTTTTTTTTTTAAGTGGAGGGAAAAATTAGGGCATACCTACTATACCTGCAGCCCTGTGTCAGGAGCTACTAAAGATACAAAAATAACCCTGAGCACAATTTAGAATGAACATCTGCCTAAAGCATCTATTTATCTATTTGGGTGTTTGTTTTTGAGATGAGGGTCTCACTATGTTGCCCAGGCTGGCCTCAAACTCCAGGGCTCAAGCGATCCTTCTGCCTCGAACGCTGGAGTAGCTGGGACTACAGGTGAGTACCACCAGCCCGGCATGCCTGGAGCATGTAAATAGCCTACAACTAGGAATTCAGCTGAGCAAAAGAGACTATAAACATAAGAGTTCAGAGAAAGCTGGGGCATCAGATATTAATAAGGTTCCCTGCACTGTCTGGTTCTACTTTTATGCTACGGGCCTTTCTTTCTTCCTCTCATGTTTTTATCACACCAACCAGGTCGGTCTCCTGGCAACCCCTTTCAGAGGCCAAGCTCATTCCTCCCTCCAAACTTCTCATCATACCCGTTCTTCCTAGGGCTTTCTGCCCTCTGGTCATCTAAATCCTTCCCATCCTTTGAGATCGAATTCTTCCATGAAATCTTTTGATATCAGGTTAGTTCACAGGGATCTTTTTCTTCTTTGAGCTATCATTGTACTTGGAGTCTTTACTGAATAATTGGATATTCATCCATTAAACATTTAATTATATACTTTGAGTGCTTGATGGAGCGTTCATATTGTTTCCTCAGCTAGATTGCTAGTTACTTAAGGGAAAAGTAGCCCTTAAGATTTATTTTGCATGCTTCTCCCCAACCTCACCCCACACCCCCATCGCCTAGTTCTAATCATTATTAATTAAATGAAATACTATAGTATTGACAATAGTAGGTAGGAGAAGCAATGTGGCACCAAACACACTGTAATTCATCCACTTAACAGCTCAAAATCACTGTGTTTTATCTTGCATACATGATTAAAATGCATTTTCACAAAATAAAAGCTATCCTCGGTTCTAAACAGTTTAACAATCCCTAAAGGGCCCACAAGAGCATGCAATAAGTACGTGCATTTCTTGACAGTAATTGTTTCCTTGTATAAGATTCCTTTCATGATAGCACATTGAAATGAGGGTTCTCCCCCTTTTTTTTAAACACTAATCAAACAAATTCTATACATTACTTTTCTCTTGTAGAAGTCTGGCCAAGCATCTTGAGTTAATATGGACCTTCTATGAACGTTTCCTATTTTCATGCATGCTTATATTTAAATTAGATAGGCCAATTTAATTAGTCTTTTAATCCTGCAGAACAATGATGCAAGACCATCATGCTGGGCTGATGTCATCCTATTCAGAGTCTCATGTCACATTTCATTACATGCTCCTTGCTTATTTTACAATAAAGGGTAAATGGATGATGCAATATTGATAAGGATCTTAAAATCTGATCACAAGAAAATTGTCTGTTCTTCAGAGGTTTTCTACCTGGCCTGTCAATTCTTTTGACTCCAATATTTAGTGATAAGGAAGCCATTAGCTGTCATTTGGCTTGGGTATACAAACTTATTTCAATAATACATAGGCACATGTTTGTGAATATGTTTGAGAACGTTTTCTTTGCCAAGATTCACTGAGGCCATACGAAGTCCCTGCGCACCTGAGGCCCCCTTCAAAGTGGGAGCAGGACCAAGGAGATTTGTCTTATTCCAAGAACCGGCCAGTAGATTTGTAGAAAATGGCATTTGAAAGTCTGTTTAAATTTTTTAATAGGCAAAGACTGGCACTAGATAAGATTGCAGTAGGGAGGGCAGCTTATGTTGTCTTAGGAAAATAGACAGTTTTGTGAAGCCATTCACTTCCGTGAAAACTTCACTTCCTCTATGCTTTACCTACATCAACTGATAAATTAGGTCCAGGAGGTACACGAAAATAATTAGGACTAGTATTGCACGACACAGGCTCTCAACTGTGCCTGTGCGTTAAACTCACCTGGAGAGTGCTGAGAAAGTCAGCTCCTGTGGCTCACCGCAGACAACTGAATCAGAATCTCTGTGGGGGGCGCCCAGGCACTGGTACTTTTCTTAAAGCTCACAAGGGGATTCTAATGTGCAGCCAGTGTTTAGAAGCAGTGACAACAAGAGTGGGTGGTAGTGCAATTAAAAAGTAGGAGAGGCATCCAGGGACAACCGCATTGATCAAGCCGGTGACTTTCTGACTCAGCAGAGACACTGAATGAGTGTTTTGGGTTCAATGTCATTTTTTGGTTTTGGGCACAGCCCATAGTTGGGTATTCCAGAAGAGGTGTTCCAGAGGAGGAGGGAAGGGAGTGGTAGCTGGCTTTTCAGGGAGAGGGAAGGGATGGGGAGAGAGAGGAAGGAGGATGTTCTATCCAAATTGAAAAGCATATGAAAAGTGCCCTGGGCAGGGAGTCCAGTAATGGAGAATCGTCTTGGCTCTGATATGTGTCACAACCAAATATGTGACCCATGGGTAAGTCATTTCTCTTGGCCTCATCTTGCCCAAGATAAAATTACATGGGATGGTTCATGTTTTTCAAGTTCCTTCTGGTTCTGAGATCCTCTAGGTATGTTCCATCAAAATTACCAGGGCATTACAGATGCATTTGCCTGGACCACCTGGCCATGGAGAAGGGTTTCACCAGGTAATCCATGGCAAATGCTAAAACTTGAGAACAGATCTAGAGTTACTTCAGAATTACTACTCTTTGAGAATTTCATTATCTCAAACACTGCTCAGTAATGTCAAGAAAGGCAACTGGCTTGACCTCCCTGTCCGTAAAATGAGATGTCAGGGTGAACTCAGCCTACCGTGTAAGACAAATCCTCATACTGTGATCTATAGTTTTATTTGGCTGCTGTGTTTTGTGCTGTTAATGTATAAGCGCCTTGAAAAGAGACACTGGTTGTCTAATAGAATTTTGCTGTGACATGGCACATAATGGCCTAAACAAAGCACATTCAGCATTCCTACTTGTTCTATAAAAAGTTGTGTTCCTGGAAAGCTGTATGTCAATGGCCCTCCCATCAATCAAACCCAATTTTAAATGTACAGTACATTAAGTACATTAAGTGCTATATAAGGGAACCCTGTGGTGAGTGCTTTTGAAGAACGACTACATTTTTTGGAAATGTTAATAATTACATCTTAATTCAACTGTTTGGTAAATCTAAACTTTTAACATAGCAATTTCAACATAAAATAGGGGTTGCTTTATGTTCCTTTAATTTGAACCCTTAACAAAGAAGCCTGAAGTATTTTGCAAAAAATTCTGCGTGTAGTCCATGTTCCTTTAGAATGTATACTTTCAGCAAAAGGAGGGATGTTTTATTGGGTTAAACTTTAGGGTGCTTCTGTGTGTTAAGACCATGAGAGAGAGAGAGAGAACAAGAACAGAACAGCATAGTGATGACTTATGTACACTTGCAAGGCCCAGGGGCAGCATGGTGTAATGAAATGTGCATATCATTATAACTTGGGGCCCTGGGCTCTTTTGCCCACCACCACCTAGTTGGGTGAGTCCCTTTCCTTCTCTGGGGTTCAGTTGTTTATCTATGTGATGGAACAATCAGACTAGGTGATAGCTCTAACATTCTAGGAGTCAGGCTCTTTTAAGAGTCTGAATCAGCCAGGCACAGTGGCTCATGCCAGTGATCCCAGCACTTTGGGAGGCCAAGGTGGTTGGATCACTTGAGGCCAGGAGTTTAAGACCAGCCTGGCCAACATGATGAAACTCTGTCTCTATTAAAAATGCAAAAGTTAGCTGGATGTGGTGGCACACGCCTATAATCCCAGCTACTCAGGAGACAGAGGCACGAGAATAGCTTGAACCCAGGAGGTGGAGGTTGCAGTGAGCCAAGATGGCGCGCCACTGTGCTCCAGCCTGGGCGACACAGCAAGACTCCATCTCCAAAAAAAAAAAAAAAAAAAAAGTGCCTGAGAGTCTGGATCAACTGAGTTTGTCACATTTTACAGTCTTAAACCACTCACTAGTGCTTTGATCCAGCTTGGCACAAACTCAGAGGATGAGGTGTGGAAGAACCAGACTCACTGCATGTGGTTGTGTACAAAAGTGGTCAGCCTTTGCTACATTTACCTCCAGCACACAGTTGCACTGGCTCAGCTGGGGCCCTCATTTTGTGAGATGATGCATTGGTCCTAGGGACAGCACCACCTTTAAACCTAAAGGCAGCAGAGCACATATCTTGTGGTTAACATCTAAGTGTGGCCCCAAGCCAAAAGGGCTGTCTTTCTGGGCCCAGAGAAACCTTGGCTCAGGTGTGGGGGCCATGGACACAAACATACTGCCTAGTCTCAGTGAGGAAGTCAGAGTTAGGGAGGAATTATGAAAGCCCAAAGATTTGCAAGACAGAGGGACCTACCTGGGATGACAGTGAATGGAAACATGACTTCCTGGACAGACTATATGAAGCTGTTTCCTAGAGGACTGGGTTCCTCCTTAGAGCCTTAGGTTAAAGTCATCTAAAGCAGTGGTTCCCAATCTGGACTACTTACCAGAATCACCTGGGAAGCTAGCAAAGCCATAAACTCCAGGGCCACTCCCCAGTTCCACTGGGTGAAGCTTGAAAATCTGTAACTTTATTCAACTCCCCAGGAAATCTTTTGCAGCCAGAACAGCACCGGACAACATGCTAGTGTTTGAACACTGGCTTTACAGTGATGGTTTGGGCACTGAGCATGAGGCTGTGGGAAGGATTGTAGTGCCATTCAGTCATGAGCAGGGATGCACAAGGACACTATTTGGTGCTTTTTGTCTAGGTGGCCGAGTGAACATGAATTCAGATCGGGAGCCACCAAGTGGGCAGAGGTAAGTCAAAGAAATGAGGCTGATAGTTCTACGACTTCATTAGAAGAGCCTGTTATGAGAGGTCCTCTAGGAAAGCTGGTCCTCTAGGAACACCACTCCTCCCTCTTGTCCACCAGCTGCTGCTGCTGTCCCCAATCACTTCTCACCTTGAGCTAACGGAAGTGTGAACAACAGACACTTGGCAGACACAAGGGTGGATCTGCACCCCGCCCCTTGATATCCATCTCTCGCTTTGCCCTCTGCGTGCTTGAAGTAATCTTTTTCACTCCATGGCTTATTAGACACTTGGCCTGGGGTATCATCAAACCAGGCATCTTGTAATCCCTGGGGAAACTGGGGCACAGTTGAGAATAAACCCTGGTAATGACCTTGAAAGCTATTTTCTCCTCATCCAGCCAGAGTTCCTCATGCAAATGCGCTGTGACATCTTTATCTGCTATCCTCAAAATTAGAATGTGAGAAGCAGAAATAAATTAACTCAGTGTAACTGAAATTCTGCCAGAAAATTTCATTTAAAGCTTTTCATAAGAAGAAGTGGGAATAAAATGCATTCTCCTAAAGACCAGAGATTGGCTGATGTCCCATGATAGGGTAATAAATGGTCTGGTTTATAAAGGAGTGATCTCTTTTTACTCCTAGTGTTAAAACTAAGCATTCATTTTTGGTAAATATATTGATTTCACTAAAGGTAAAAACAACTTCACTGAAGACAGTTTCAGCCTTTGGTCAAAATTTCATTTTTGCAGAAAACTATTTTGTTATGTTCCCAGGATACCAATTAGAGACATATATTCTAAGGATTCATTTTAAGCAAGTGTTCTGCTTCATAACACTTAAAAAGAAATTAAAAACTTGAATAGATGTATAACCATTCTCATTAGTAATTCAAAAATTAATGCATTTTCAACTTAAATCCTAGTAGGTTTCTCACAGAAATTGAGAAGCTAATCCTAAAATTCACAGAAGAAAAATGGCCAAAAAAGCAACAAAAAAGTTGATAAGAATAAAGAATATTTGGATCGAGTTTTCTTTAAAAAACAAAGAGTGAAGCCTTTGCTCTAAAATATCAAAATTTCACAGTCAAAGCAATTAAAACATTGTGTATCAGGAGGACAGACCAAAGGAACAGAACAGAGATAAGAAACAGGTGGTTCAAGAGGGAAAACATGGACCGATCAAAATATGATCCTAGGTCCATGGTTGTCAAACTAGGGGAGAAAAAACTGTTAGACCCAGTGCAAAAAGCAAAATATAAAAACTTTTATTTAAAAAATAAACAGGAAAGCATTTGTGTCATTTAGATAGGGAAGGATTTATCAAACAGAATGCAAAAAGCAAATACCAACTATGACTATTAAAATGTAAGACTTCTGCACAGAAGACAACATAAATGACAAGACAAAGATACTGAGAAAAGATATTTGCAACATGTAGCAGACTCAGATTTAGTTCAATGTATATCAAAAACTCCTACCATCAAGGAAAAAACCCAACCATCAAAAAGAGAAATAAGCAAAATAAATGAACAATTCATTGGCCATTAATCCTAAAAGAATATTTTAAAGGTAATGAGGGCAATGCAAATTAAAACAATGGGATGCCACATCATATTTATTAGTTAACAAAAATTAAAATCTGACATTAAAGTGTTAGTAAGGATGTAAACCAACTCTTGCATACTGCTGGTAGGGATGTAAGCTAATGTAACCATGTTGATAAGCACTCACACAATGTCAACTGAGCTGAGGATGTGCATATTCTACAACCCAGCAGGTCCTTCCTCAGTATACACGTATATATCTTAGAGATATCTGCACACTTATACCCAAAGAGACACACTCAATGATGTTCACTAGAACACTGTTTGTGGTCATAAAAAACTGAAAACAACTTAAATGTCCACTAACAAATGAATGCGTAAAAACTGTGATACTGTATTGTCATACGAGGAATAGCATAGAGAAGTTAAGATGAATGAATCAGATCTATATCACAGATAAATCTATCAAGTTATATTCCATTTAAAAAGCAAGCTACAAAACAGTATGTACAGTATATCATTTACATAAAATAAAATTCACAAAACAAACATTTATTGGCAGACTTGTATATATTTTTTTAAGTGTGCATGTGTGAATGAGCTAAATATCAACTTCAGCCCAGTGGTTATCTCTGGGCAGACAGAAAGAGCAGAAATTCCCCAGCAAGGAGACTTGAACTGTATCTGATGTTTTACTTCTTCAAGAAAGCAACTGAAATTTTTTTTTTCTTTTTTTTAAGAGACAAGGTCTCACTCTGTCACCCAGGCTAGAGTGCAGTGCCGCTGGCATAGCTCACTGCAGCCTCGAGCTCCTGGGCTCAAGCAATCCTCCCATCTCAGCCTCTTGAATAGCTGGGACGATAGGCATATACCACCATGCCAGATAATTTTTAAATATTTTTTAGAGACAGGGTCTCAGTGTGTTGCCCAGGCTGCTCTTGAACTCCTGTCCTCAAGTGATCATCCCACCTTGTCCTCCCAAAGTGCTAGGATTACAGGCATGAGCCACTGCCCGCAGCCCAAATACAAATTTTTTTATATTTGCTAACTATGGTTTATTAGATTGTCACTAAATCATTCTTGCCTTTTCATCTATATTGGAAATGTTTCCAGTGTTTTTAAAGGCTCTGTATGTCTATGTGCCAATGAATGTTTGTTTTGCGTGTGCCACATTATGGCTATAGCAGGGAGACTTAACCTCAGTGCATTGAACTTGAAGATGTAACATATGAACGCTAATAAGTGATTGTCCTGCACAGCACAACTTTAAAACAGATGCAATTCACAAATTGTTCTCCAGTTATCAGCCAGTGCCTAACACTTAGATATAAGACATTCATGTACGTGAGCAATGCCTGAACATGGTCTAGGATGGGGTGGCAGGTGAGTCTATTACCGTACAAAGACAACACTGCTGATTTCACATATATATTGTTTTCTAACTGCCTCCTGTTTCTCAGCCATTTGTACAACTCCAAACTTTATTGAGTACAATAGGTTATAAAAGGAATATACATTTTAGAGGAAGAAATTTTGACTCGATAGTCCCACTTCAAAGAAAATCCTAAAGAAATTTTTTAGTTCTATAGAAATGCTGTCTATAGTGATAACCATCACCACCACAAGTCTGGAAGCCAGAGTGCCTATCAGTTGGAAAATAATTAAGCAAAACATCAAACTGACGGAATTATAAGGACTATAAAGACAACTGAAAACAGCACACTGTGACTATAACCACGCAAAAAGATGTCTCCAAGCTGCCAAAGATCAGAGGATGATACGCAAAAGTTCAAATAGCTGTGTTAGTATTATGTTATTGGTTATTTTAGTATTATGTCATTTTAGTTTGCATAATCTGTCCTGAGTAACAGTTTGAGATATAATTCACATACTACACAATTCACCTGTTGAAAGTATACCATCACTGGTTTTGCATATATTCTGTCACGTAATCATCCCTACAGTCAATGTTAGAACAGTTTCATCACCCCAAAACAGAAGTTCCACACCCTTTACCAGGCATCCCTCATTCTCTCCTGCCTCTCTTCACCACCCCTTGGCTCCTGGCAATCACTAATTTACTTTGTCTCTATGGAGTTGCCTGTTTTGGACCTATCACAAAGGGAATCATACAATATGTGGTCTTTTGCGACTGGCATCTTTCACTCAGCATAGTGATTAAGGTTCATCCGTATTGTAGCATGTCTCAGTACTTCATTTCTTTTTTATTTCTGAATAACATTCAATTGCACAGATACACCACACTTTATGTGATACTGTTTTGCAATAACAATAAACACACCAGGTGATGGAGAGAGGTTGAGAGAGAGAGTTTTCTGTCTAGCCTATTCTGACATGAATTACTTTAGGGGATGCTGATGGATGAGAGGAGCTGAATATCTCATAGAGTCTAGGTCTACTGGGTTTGCTGACATCAGTCAGCAGTTCTTGGAACTCCTGGCTGTGGCAAATCAATCCAAGGAGACTTCACATATCCATAGTTAGTAGGAGTTGACCCCTCTAATGGGGAGTGATAGCTAAGGCTTGCACTGATGCAGCATCCTGAACTGTTCCAGAACATGGTCATGCACATGTTTTTGGTACTTTCCTTCCACTAAAGTCCCATGGGGCAGGCAGGGGAGCTATTAACCCAGTATTGTCATATTGATACCTCTGTCACAGGCTGGTCCCCCTGGCTTTTAATTCATCTCCTCCTCCATGGAACTCCACCAAAAACTTCCTATAACTGGCTATTTCCCAGAGCACCAGCATGAATCTCACCAAGATTAGGGGCAATGAGCTGGCAGGGGGACTGTCACCATCGTTGACCTTCTTTGAACAAGAGCTGGAGGGCTGATGTCTTTGGGATTAGACAGCTCTGTTCTCTAGGCCCTTGCATTCTCTCCCCTCAAATAGACAGATGTTTCCATTGTACCTGCTTCCCCTGTAAGCCCTGGGAAGAGCTGAGCCAGCACATCCCAAGGTTCTGACTTGGGTCATTTATAACCCATACCATAAAATTTAAATGGAAAATAGATTCAAGTGAAGAGAGCCAGAAAACAAATGGAAAAGCAAATAGGCCAAATGGCCTCATTGCACTGTTAGTCATAGGTGACAGGGCATAACTCACAAACCACCACAGTCTTATCAAGAATCCTGTGGTCTCAGAACCCAGTTGTGGGTAGGGATTTAAGGGATGCAGGGCTCCTCCTCATTCCTTTACAAAGTGGTTCTGCAAACTCTGGCCACCTTGGTTGGTATTTAGCCAACATCCTACACTCTGGGAGGGCATCTGCCAAATTCATAACCAATCCTGTCCAGAGCTATTAACAGTAGCTCTAGTCATTAATGAATACAAAACAACTTGTACGTGCAGAGCACTGCACTGAATCCACCCCGGTTTTTGGTTTATCGTCACCACCATTCAACCATGGCATCACACATAGGGATAAGTGGCCATTCACGTGGTGTCTTTTAAGGAGATAGAGAAGTCCTTCAAATGGTCTTTCCCCATCAGTACAGGACATTCCACCACTAACAAGTCATTCTTTCTTCTCAAGGGATTGTATAAAAACAGACAGCCCTAACTTTGCCAGAGGCCTGTGTTCTAATCTGGCCCCCCACTAGTGGAGCACAGTTATGCAGCATCTCTTTAAAACATCTCTGAGAAAGGGGTAATAAGAGTACCTGCCTTGCAGGGGACTGTGAGGGTTGAACGCGATAGCTCATGGAAAGCACTTAGTATGGTGCCTGGCACATAGCATGTGACCAACCAGTGATGGCTGTGGTTGTGGCGTAGTCTGGCTGATATAGTTTGGACGTTTGTCCTCTCCAAATCTCACGACGAAGTGTAATCCCCAAGGTTGGAGGTGGGACCCGGTGGGAGGTATTTGGGTCATAGGGTGGATCCCTCATGAATGGCATGGGGCTGTCCTCCTAATAACAAGAGTTCTTACTCTGAATTCACATGAGATCCAGGTGTTTAAAAAGAGTATGACATCTCCCTGCTCTCGCTTCCGCTCTTGCCATGTGACATGCTGGCTTCCCCTTCACCTTCTGCTATGATTGTCAGCTTCCTGAGGCCCTTACCAGAAGCCAGCCAAGCAGATGTTGGTGCCATGTTTGTGCAGCCTGCAGAACTGTGAGCCAGTGAAATCTCTTTTCTTTATAAATTACCCGGCCTCAAGAATTCCTTTATAGCAAGGCAAGAACAGACTCACACAGTAGCCTTCCCCAGGTGTTCCTTGAAACTGAAATCCTCACAGAACGCACCTTACTCTTAAGCGCGTTGGTGTGGCCATCATTTCCCTGCCTAATGGGAGAAAGTTGTGGCAACGGAAGGTTCAGGAAGGGGGAAGTTGAAAGAGGAACAAGAAGTGGAAGAACCATTATTGGAAAGGAAAAGGGCACGGATAGGAAAGGCTGGGAGCACAAAGACAAGTGTCCCCACTTTACCTAGGGCCACCTCTGTATCCATTTGCAAAATGGTTTCAGAGGGAATCCGCCAACCTAAATGTCCAAAGATTTATAAGTGAAGTCACTTGAAGTTTCTGTGTTTTTGTTTTTAAATTGAGGATTGCCCGGCACAGTGGCTCATGCCTGTAATCCCAGCACTTTGGGAGGCCAAGATGGGTGGATCGCTTGAGTCTAGGAGTTCAAGACTAGCCCAGGCAACATGGCAAAACCCTGTCTTTACAAAAAAAAATTTAGCCGGGTATGGTGGCACACACCTGTAGTCCCAGCTACTTGGGAGACTGAGGCAGGAGTATCATTTGAGCCTGGGAGGCTGAGGTTGCAGTGAGCTGAGATCACACCACTGTACTCCAGCCTGGGTGACAAGGCAAGAGCCTGTCTCAAAAAAATAAATACATAAAAATAAAATGAGGATGAATTTACATAAAGTAAAATATATAGATCTTAAGTTCATGAGTCAATAAGTTTTGAAAACTGTATACCAGTATAGCCATCACTCCAATCTGAGCTGTGCCTTAGATACTATACTGGCTCAACAGCATTTCCTGTAGAGCTCATGCATCAGGAATGCCTGCTGCTGGAGAGACGCTGAAGCTTTCCCTACACCCCTGGTACCCCGAGGCACCCCACAATACGGGGAACAAAAGGAGCATCAAAAAGTCCGAATGGAGCAAATGGACAGCAGTCAAAGCACAATGGAGGGTAGAAATGAGTCACCAATGAAGTGGTTCAGGCCTAAAAGGCTTTGGGATCAATGAATCTAGGCAAGAATATGCATGGAATGGCCCTGCAGGGTTGCCCAGGTGGTTGAGTCCTGGAATAGATTCCTAACACCTATATTCCTTCTACATCTGATTCAGCCATCACCCCCACCATCTATCTGCCTTTGAATGAATCACATCACAGCTCAGTGCCTCAGTTTCCAAAACTGTAAAACCACATGAGCGGACGAAACACTTCGTGCCTTTTCTAGCTCAAACAACTTAAACAATCCTGCGTTGATGATCTAGACAGGGCAGTTTCACTGCGCGGTCACTCCAAATTCACCTTTGTTTACTTAACACAGATACAGCCTCCCCTGCCACTGTCTGGTGCACTCTGCAAATTGGGAACTCTCCTGACAAAGGGGACCCAGAAAGCAGGAGAGGAGGCTTGGTTTCTGCTAAGACGTGTAACTTAGCTGACATTTGTTATATCCTGGCGTCTGGTGAGAACTTCGTATTCTGTGTCCTCCTCAAAGGCCTCTGAGACAGTGGAACTGGAAAACATTTAAGATGAAAAAAAAAAAAAAGACTCTGGAAAGAAGAAATTCTGACATGTGTAACCTCAACTATTTTGAGTCTTTGTGGGAGAAAAATCGTTCATCTTGTAAAACTAAATTATAACTAATCTGCAAGGTCAAGTCCAAATGTTAGTGCCCCTTGACAGCCCTTCCTAAGCCCCGGCTAGAGGGGCTCACAGTGAGTTCCGTGGCCCTCTGCCCTATCCCTCTTTTGGCAGATGTGCTCTGTGCTATAGTACCCATGTGCAACTCCTATAAACTGGCCTAGATGCTGTGGTCCTAAACTTTCATAGACTGGGTAACTGCTTTGCACATGACTGCCAAATCATTTTTTAAATAAAGAAATAAATGAATGTTAGTCTGCTTTAGAGTAAATTTAATTGTGTCCTTTAACAAAGGAATTTCTTTTCTACAATATTCAAAAGCAGAAAATTACCTAAAATGAGCTCTTAAAGCCTCCTGAGTCTTCACAGCTGAATCCTAGCCCCGAGATGCAATCATTCTCTTTGGCTAAAATGATTCATCAATTTACAAAATTCCATAAAAATAGAAATAGTATCTGAAATAAGTGGTAATTATGATCACATGTATTTGTGCAACACTTCAAAAGTATATTAAGAACAGCAGCAGCTAAATTCTGGGGAGTGGAGAATAAGAGGCTTGAGGGGGACAACTTTTCTTTTACACTTTTTTTTTTTTTTTTTTGAGATGGAGGCTGGCTCTGTCGCCCAGGCTGTAGTGCAGTGGCACGATCTCGGCTCCCTGCAATCTCTGCCTCCCGGGTTCACGCCATTCTCCTGCCTCACCCTCCCGAGTAGCTGGGACTACAGGCGCCCGCTACCACGCTTGGCTAATTTTTTTTTTTTTTTTTTTTTTTGTATTTTTAGTAGAGACGGGGTTTCAGCGTGTTAGCCAGGATGGTCTCGATCTCCTGACCTCGTGATCTGCCCGCCTCAGCCTCCCAAAGTGCTGGGATTACAGGTGTGAGCCACCGCGCCGGGCCTCTTTTACACTTTTAAAGCACTGTTACTGTTAAATGTTTTACTGTAAGCAAATTTTCACTGATGTTTAATTAAAAGTGAAGTTTACAGAAAATTTTGATATACATACTTATTTAGTTACATGTGTACTATAATAAACATAATGCCTTATAATGCTTTTTATTGTTGGAAAAAAACTGAATCTCAAGGAGATTAAGTGACTTTTTCAAGAGTTAATTGCAGAACCATAAAACAGAGTGTGCTTAAGCAACAACGCACAGGAAAGAGAGGAATTTGTATTCCATTTGTGTTCTAATCCTTCCTGCGGGAACCTCGTCATTAGACCAACAGTAATTTACTGAGTGCACACCCTACGCCAGCCCCTGCTGTTCCCCTCATGAGAGCCACAGGGACCTTTGACATCACAATGGCTGCATGTTCCTCATATGTGACGTGTCACACATAATATGACAATATGAATTACAATAACATTTACAGGAGACTTGCTCTTTGATATCCTCTAACTGGATTCTAGGGTGGAACATATGCCTATATGATTTTTTTCTCACTTGCACAATTTGGAAGTCATCGGCCAAATGATGTGTCATTCACCTACCCCACATGTAAACTTTGAGGCATTTCAGGGTGCACCCAGATAAGCATTGTCTTTGGCCAGAAACGTTTCTCTCATTAGTGTTTTTGGACCTTAACTAGCACAACGATTCATCCTGTCAACATGTAACAGGTAGAACTAGAATCAGTGTCTTATAGCAACTGCCTCAAATGAACATGAGACATAAATGTTTGAAAGCCTGGCCCCTATACATCTCTAAGCAAGAGCGCTCACATTCCACGGACCATCCCAGAGGTGCCGTGCCTCAAACTAGCAAATTCATACCAGCAATTAGGTTTGGTTTCTAAGCATGTGCTTTGATAGCTCTTTGAAAGATTGAGCCAACTCAGAAAAAAACTTCAGCTACCTGCAGCAGCCTCTTGCTTGATTCTCCTGTTTTAATCAGGGTAGAAGTAAAACTCTCCTCCAGCTAGTGTATTTTATCCCAGTAAAGAACCTCCCCTTCCCCCATAGTTAGTGAATCTATAACCTTCTAGACAGAACCAATCAGGGAAGGCCATCATGTAATCAGACCACTCCAGAGCTCCAGTGGACCATAGAGGTTATCTAGGCCCTAACTTCAAGTCCCTCCCAGGCTCTTCCAGTGCATGCTTGAATTGCTCAGTGACCCAGGCACCACTCAATTCACAAAAAGCATCTTTAGCTCAGCAGGTCCTCAGTCCCTCAGCAGATGGAACTGTGTTGACTGAATCTCCCCTCCCCTTTGTTAATTCAACTGCCCATTCTTTAAGGTTCAGTTGAAGTACTGTATCTTTCTCAAAGCCCTCCCACTAACCTACTCCTTCACAGCTCCTCTTCCTCTGAGCTGCAGAGTCAAACACTTTATAAACATCCGTCCGTACCCGGTTTGATGTACATCTGTATGATCTCCCAGTCCAAATAGTAATAAGTTTCTTAAGGCTGGAAGCCATGTCTTTTCCTCTCACCTACCCTCAGATCACCTAATCTATAGATAAATATACCAATGATGCCCCTCATTGAAGATGCATTCAATGCATCTTGTGAGTTTGGAGAACTAGGGTGACTATATCATTTATCCTCCAAGAAAGGACAGAGTTGAGAATTATAAGTGGCACTATACATAACTACTCTAAGAAAACAGGTAAAATCTAGAACTATCCTTAGTGACTTGGAACCTACATCCTCCCTACCTACTCTATAAATATCCCTGAATTTTCCACCTTGTGTCTGTGGTTGACCTGTTGGGTTCCTTACAGCATTTCAGTGCCCACCCCTCAGACCCCCGTCCAGCCTTGCAGCAGCTATTTATTCAGTTAGCAAACTTTTCCTGGCCTCCAATTTGCATTCTTTCCTAACTCATGGGTCCCTTCTCTTTTGCCTAAATGCTGCCTTTCCCTGGCTGTTTGACCATAAACTCATGGTATCATGCCTTATTCAGCAACTCTCAGAACAAAGTAAACAAATGTGCAAGTTTGCTTAAATTGAGAAAGCTTATATTTACAAAGTTGCGCCAGTTTTCTTTCTCACTCGTCTACAATTCTCTCAAACATTGGCTCTATTCCTGATGTATTAGACTGTAAACCCCTGAGGGCAGAGGCTAGGTGTTCTCACCCAGTTACGCATGGTGGGCACCTCATTCGTAACTCATTCTAGCACATTCAGCGCTCTCCCCTCTGGAGTCTTGCGGCTGAGTCAACACTCAGGAATTCAGCGCAGTAGGCTAATTCCACGCTGGCTCTGACCTCATCCAACCCTGCTGTCCCAGTGAAATCCAGCCCACAGCACCCTGCCAGGGTGGAGGAGGTGCCGGGCTATAACTCTCCCCATTGTTTCTTCTCCCGGAAAATATAAAACCAAAACCAAACATTATACATTATGCCCTCACTCACAGGGTCACTTGGAGGCTTCAATGAGACAAGGGATATGGGTGGGTTTCGGGAAAGGAATTTGGTACAAGTGCCAAGTGCTGCTATTGAAGACCTTAAACATTTATTTTGTTAGCACCCCAATAGTGACAAGAGATGGGCTTGTCTAAAGCCAGCACTACCACCTTCCCCTGTGTTCACTACTTCATTCCCTGATGTCTTACTGTCAAGCAGTCGGGCCTTGGAGCTGCCCTTCCTTCCGCTTGTTGCTCTTTCATCATTTCATACCATATTCTCCTGTAGAGTAGCATCTGGGCACCTCCCTTTGTCTAGGTAACTAAGACTTTCAAAGAGACATTTCAACCCCATGTCACTAAGAGAAAATGTAATGCAGCAAGTGATTCCAATGGCTGTTAGCTAATGCACTTTTTTTTTTTTTCTTTTTCTTTTGGTGGCGTCTCAGTCTGTTGCTAGGCTAGAGTGCAGTGGCGCAATCTCAGCTCACTGCAACCTCCGCCTCCTGGGTTCAAATGATTCTCCTGCCTCAGCCTCCCAAGTAGCTGGGACTACAGGCACTCACCATCATGCCCGGCTAATTTTTCTATTTTTAGTAGAGACGGGGTTTCATCATGTTGACCAGGATGGTCTCGATCTCTTGACCTCGTGATTCACCCGCCTTGGCCTCCCAAAGTGCTGGGATTACAGGCGTGAGACACCGTGCCTGGCCCACTAATGCACTTTTAAGGCATGCTTGCTGTAAATTGTTTTGGGAGTCTGCTGTCATTTCTGAGATGTGGGTGTAACCCAGCCCCTCACCACACTGGGCTGGCAGTGAATTGCCAGCAAGTGCATTCAGAAATATGAACATTCTCCCCTGCTTCCAGTACAGCCTCGAAGAGTCTCCTTGCTTAGTTAACCTGATGTTTTAGAACTTGTCTCTGCATCTTCCTGCCTTCTTACTGGTTCCTGAAATTGGCATCAGCAACGCAAATTGGAAGCTTCCCTCAGACCTCATTTCCAGTTCATCACCAGACATTTGCTTCAGGTAATCTGGCACCAGTCCTCAGCAAGATGTGTGTCCAGGAGTCTGGTGAGAGGCCAGATGAGGGGCAGCTGCAAGGAATGGCCTGCAAAGTGGAATTTGGACACAGTGCCCAGAGTAGGCAAGATGAGCTACTGGGATTTGGGAAACAGACCTTCCCTCTGTATTCATTTTCTTACCTATGAAAAAAGAACATGATTTAGCTTTAATGTTTGATTATGGATGGCCAGAGTATGTGTTTATAATTTATATGAAAACCTATCAAAATGTTTGTGCTGGTATATGCAGTCAAAAATATTTGGAGACCTCTGGCTTAGTAGACCTAACATCAGGGATATTTATAGAGTAGGTAGAGAGGATGTAGGTTCCAAGTCACTAAGGATAGTTCTAGATTTTGCCTGTTTTCTTAGAGTAATTATGTATAGTGCCACTTATAATTCTCAACTCTGTCCTTTCTTGGAGAATAAATGATATAGTCACCCTAGTTCTCCAAACTCACAAGATGCATTGAATTGCCAGATAGCCCTCCTCCAGCCAAGCCATCTACACCAGCTTCCATGTTTGCACCACCTCTCCAAGGGGCTAAATACCATCTCCATCAGCCCTGCCCTGAGGCTAAGAGAGCAGATGGTTCTATGTGGGTGTGAACAGTCTTTAATTCTTCATTTCTGGGATAATGCCGGCTCCTGAGAATCCAAGAGGAACAGAGGGAGGAGAACAAGAAGAGGCTGAAGGGGAAGGGTCAGGACCCTCTGAGTGACATTAGTGGTGCATAACGTAAAGGCTGCTCTCACTGTAGAGAAGCCGGCATGGCAGCAAGGAGGGCGAATAGGCCTTGGGTCCAGCAAGACCTGCGGTCTGCTCCCAGATCCCCACAGTCATTGCTGAGCCTCAGTTTCCTCATCTCTTTAAAGAAAAGTGGGGTGGGAGAAGATAATATCTACCTTCCAGAGTTGGTGTGACAGTTAGAATGTAATCATTATCAAGTACCAGGTACACAGTAGGCGTCCAATAATGGCAGCTGTTATTGGAACGATGATATATACCTACGAGTTTTCTTTTTTTTTTTTTGAGACGGAGTCTCGCTTTGTCACCCAGGCTAAAGTGCAGCAACGCGATCTCAGCTCACTGCAAGCTCCGCCTCCTGGGTTCACATCATTCTCCTGCCTCAGCTTCCTGAGTAGCTGGGACTACAGGCACCTGCCACCATGCCCGGCTAATTTTTTTTTTTTTGTATTTTTAGTGGAGACAGGGTTTCACCATATTAGCCAGGATGGTCTTGAGCTCCTGACCTCATGATCTGCCCGCCTCGGCCTCCCAAAGTGCTGGGATTACAGGCGTGAGATACCGTGCCAAGCCATACCTACGAGTTTTCTTAAAACCAAATTGTCAAAAATGTGGGGCCTACCAGGTGTTAGCCTCTATCCCATAACATCGTGGCTCAGGTCACCCTCAGAAGGAGACACAGGGAGTCCTAAGTGTATGCTGGAAGTGACCTCTGTGGCAGACCAAGGGACACATCTATGGCCAGGACACCAACAGCTTCCGCTATAACCTCCCAAATAATTTTTATTTAAGTGCAATTATTTTTATTTAAGTGCAATTATAAAACTATTAAGGGAACATTTTTAGAGTAAAAAACACAGATGGACATGGAATCTTTTCTTCCCAGCCAAAGGAGATCATCTTGCTCATCCCCTGGAACCACTCTTCTTTCATCATCACTGTCTGAGGAGCCCACAAAAGATCCAAGCATCTATGGAACTTAAAATACAAGCACTGGAACGCTTGTGTCTGTACCAGGCTCTGGTCTTGATCCCGGAAATTCAACTTCACAGTCTGAACAGGTGTTTGGTGACTGCCTGCTGATTGATTATAGCCTGAAAGTACAAGAGGGACAGGCAGAGCTTCTGTCCCTGCCCCTTTTAATAAGAACATATACCTGCGCTAGGCTGTGGATTGGCGGAAGTCTCTCAGAGCCGGGAGGAGACATTCCCTACACCAATGGAAAATCTTTGGGTCTCCCAAAACCACACTTCTTTGACTCAAGTTAAATGAGTTAAGGGCGCTTAACTGTTAAGAAATAACAACAAGAAAAATCAAAGATTATGCAAAAAGAAGGGTGCAGGGGCTGCAGGCTGTCCTTAGGGCATCCTCTGGTCTTGGTGAGTCAGGTTGGGAAAACCTGGCTGCATTTTCTGAACCCTTCCACCAGAGCCACACGGGGGCACACTAGTCAATGTTTTGGATGTGGGACCTCCCGCTGGCTTCCTCTCGGTACAGAAACCTGGAAGAGGACAGTCAGGGCAGAGGCGCTACTGGATGATTCCTTGCTCGGCCCATGGCCAAAAGCCAGTGACTCAGGCGGATTGTCCTTGAGTGATTCAAAACCACGTGGGTGCTGGCCCAAAGGTTTCCCCTACTTTCTAAGCATGTTCCCAGCATGGCTGGGGCACGGGTTCCTGAGTTATTTCTCAGATCAGGAAGGAGAATTGAGTAAATAAATGGAAGGTCTAATAACCTCTTAACCTGATACCAGGAAGGCAAGTGAGTAACCCCCAAGGGGTGCTTGGGGGCACAGCAGGCAGGGGTGGGCAGGGTAGTAGCTCGTTCTTCAGTGGGTTGCCATAGCATCCTAGGAGTGACCAGAGTGCTGGCCATCAGTGCCTGCCCTCCTAGGTTGAAGGATCAGCCTCAAAGGCAGGGCAGCAGGCTGGCTCCTGACAGAGCCTCTTGACAGACGGTCTTCTATGAGCACACACTGCTACCTCACCAATACACATGGGAACCCCAGGGGACAGACCAGGGACCAAACCCCAGCCATCACCAGGCACTACAAGGCACCAGCCAGCCTGCACTCCAGAGCTCCAGTGTGCCTGCTTTCCAGAGCACAATGGGTCCAGGTGCACACAGACACAGCAGACAAACCAGAAGAGAAGGCATCTAAGTCACCACCTTCTATCAAGAATTCAGCAAAGCTGCAATTTTTTTTTTTTTTTTTTGAGACAGAGTCTCACTTTGTCGTGTGGGCTGGAGTGTGGTGGCATGATCTCGGCTCACTGCAACCTCTGCCTCTTGGGTTCAAGCAATTCTTCTGCCTCAGCCTCCCAAAAAGCTGAGATTACAGGCACACGTCACCACGCCCAGCTAATTTTTCTATTTTCAGTAGAGACGGGGTTTCACCATGATGGACAGGCTAAGTCTTGAATTCCTGGCCTCAAGTGATCCACCTGCCTTGGCCTCCCAAAGTGCACGTGAGCCATCGCGCCCGGTCCTAAGCTGCAATTTTATATGAAGACCTTGGAAAAGAAAAACACTTTTGTTTATAAATATGGTATAGTACGCAAATTTTAAAGTATTAATTTTTTTAGGTAAAACAGTACTTCAAAAGTTCTTAGTTTGAGGCCAGCTCTGAGAGGAGGGCGTTCATTTTCTTCTGCCCCACTTATCTGTGGTGAATGGAAGAGTGTTTGTTTAATAAAAAGTCAGTAAAGCAGAGAATCATGCAAAGAAAAGACGTATGTACTTTAAGTATTTTAACTAACAATATTCAAACTGAAAACACTGAAAAACAAATATATGTACTCACTTGCCAATAACAGAAGGCCAAGTTCTTTAAGGTATGGTCCCCCCATCGTCTCTTATAGACAAACATTATGTATGATTTCCATTTCCATTTCCATTTTCTATGTGTGTGTGGGGGGGGGGGTGGGGGGGTGGGGAGAGAGAGAGTCTCACTCCACTGCCCAGACTGGAGTGCAGTAGCATGATCATGGCTCACTGTACCCTCAACCTCCCAGGTTCAAGCAATGCTCCTGCTTCAGCCTCCCAAGTAGCTGGGACTATAGGCACATGCCACCATGCCTGGCTAATTTAAAAAATACATATTTTTTGTAGAGACCTGGTCTCTCCACGTTGCCCAGGCTGGTCTTGAACTCCTGGGCTCAAGCAATCCTACTGCCTCGACCTCCCAAACTATTCAGATTAAAGGTGTGTGCCACCATGCCCAGCCCAATTTCGGTTTCTTTCTAGTGGAGCAAAAACTTAAAGATATGTGTGAAGTAATGTGAATTTGGAATCTTTTTAGAGCTTTATTATTTTTCTCACACATAATTTAACAGTATTCTTTTTTTTTTTTTTTTTTTTTTTTGAGAAAGAATCTCACTTTTTATCACCCAGGCTGGAATACAGTGGTGTGATCTCAGCTCACTGCAGCCTTTGCATCCTGGGTTCAAGTGATTTTCCTGCCTCAGCCTCCCAAGTAGCTGGAATTACAGGCACGTGCCACCATGTCTGGTTAATTTTTGTATTTTTAGTAGAGATAGGGTTTTGCTATGTTGACCAGGCTGGACTCAAACTCCTGGCCTCAAGCGATCTGCTCATGTCAGCCTCCCGAAGTGCTGGGATTACAGGCATGGGCCACCATGCCTGGCCAACAGTAATTTTATAGGAAATTTATCTTTGACTTTTTCCATCACATTCAACTTAGTCTTAATAGAAACTTTTTTTCACACTCATCTCAAATAAGATTTAATTAAAATTATTTATTACAATAAGAACAAATACAAGCGGCTTTTGGTAAACACAACTACTGGTGGGGACAGAAGCGCAGAGTGGGAGCACAGCGTTAGCTGCTCCACTATGGCTGTGAGCTTTCAAGTGTGCCCTGAGTGTGTGTCAGAGAGAAGGGGAGACAGAGTTCATTTGGCAAGTCGGTGACAGCAGAAGTCAGTTAGGAGACTGCCTCTGGAACTTTGGTGGAAATCTTTGAAAAGTCACAGACTCAGTGTTTATGATACCGCCAAATTCACTGGATAAAATTCACATGC
This sequence comes from Piliocolobus tephrosceles, assembly GCF_002776525.5. Taxonomy (NCBI): domain Eukaryota; kingdom Metazoa; phylum Chordata; class Mammalia; order Primates; family Cercopithecidae; genus Piliocolobus; species Piliocolobus tephrosceles. The sequence goes on along the minus strand of NC_045448.1, from coordinate 46,160,884 downwards.
AACTCTTTAGAAAAACATGATGCCTGAAGCCAGGAGTACCTGCACGTATGTTGCTTCCACCAGTCCTCTGATCCTGTTACCAATTTAACACGATTTTACTACGGTGCTGCCCAAATCCTCTGATTGTGCTATAAGCAGCCTAGTTCCCCTAGGGTCAACTTAACTACCCCCAGTTACAAAGGCAGGCATATGAGGTGAAAGGTAAAACAAAACTTTTGGAAGAAGTCATAGGTGAACATCCTTAAGACCTTCAGGTAGGCAGCATGTTCTTGAATGGAATACAAAAAGGTCAAACCATAAAGAAAATAATTGGTAACTTGATACATTCCTCAGGGACTTCTGTTCATCAAAAGATCCTCTTAAGGAGCTATAAAGCAAGCCACAGACAAGAAAGTACTTGCAATTCATATACTTAACAGAGACTCATATCCAAAATCTATGAAAACCTCCTAAAAATCAATGTTTTTAAAGCAGACAATCCAATAGAAAAATGGGCAAAAGACTTGAGTAGGCACTTGTAAGACAGGATATCCAAATAGATGATACACATATAAAAAGGCACTCAAGAGCAATGCAAAGACATCAGGGAAATGCAAATTAAAATCAGAATCAAATCAAAGAATGGTGGATACACAGAATGTGGCATATATTATAGATATAATGGAATACTATTCAGACTTAAAAAGAAAATTCTAACACGTGCTACAACATGGGATGAGCCTTGAAGACATTGAGCTAGGTGAAATAAGCCAGTCACAGAAAGAAATACTGCCGGATTCCACTTATATGAAGTACATAGTCAAATTCATGGAGACAAAGTAGCATGACGATTGCCAGGGGCTGGGGGGAATAGAGAGTTAGTGTTTCATGGGTACGGAATTTCAACTTGGAAAGACGAAAAATGTTTTGGAGATGGATAGTGGTCACGGTTGTCCAGTAATGTAAACACACTAAATGCCACTGAACTGTATACTGAAAATGGTCAATTTAATATTTTGTATATTTTACCACAAAAAAAGATAAAATAAAACATACCCACCAGAACAGCTAAATTTGGAAAAGAGATGAATAATCCCAATTTTGGCAGGGTTGTGAAGCAACTAGAACTCTCAGACTGTTGGTGGGAGTGTAAATTTGTACAGTCATTCTGGAACACGGACCGTATCTACTGAGGCTGAGCAGCTGCAACCCATGACTCAGCAATGCTACTCCTAGGTATGCATTCAATGCCAGTGTGTACATTTGTTCACCAGAAGACATGAACTAAAATGTTCATAGTTGCACTATTCGTACTACCTCTAAACTGGAAACAAGTGCATGTCCATCAGTTGTAGAACGGATATATTCCCACAATGGACTAGTCTACAGCAATGAAAATGAATAAACTACACGCAAAAACATGGATGAATCTCATACACCTAATGTTGAATGAAAAACCAGACACAAGAGTATACGCTGTATGAATCCATGTAGAGTTCAAAACCAACTAAAACTATTCCCATGTTCTTGAGCGTTAGTGAGCAGAAGAGAGGATGGAGGGGGCTGGTCATGTTCTCTTTCTCCATCTGGATGCTGGTCACCCAGCATCTTAAAAATTCAGTCCGCGGCCGGGTGTGGTGGCTCATGCCTGTAATCCCAGCACTTTGGGAGGCTGAGGTAGGCAGGTCACCTGAGGGCAGGAGTTTGAGACTGGCCTGGCCAACATGGTAAAACCCTGTCTCTACTAAAAATACAAAACTTAGCTGAGTGTGGCAGCGGGTGCCTGTAGTCCCAGCTATTCGGGAGGCTGAGGCATGAGAATCACTTGAACCCGGGAGGCAAAGGCTGCAGTGAGCCGAGATCATGCCACTGCACTCCAGCCTGGGTGACAGAGCGAGACTCTGTCTCAAAAAAAAAAAATTAAGTCAGCTGTATACTCACTAGCCATGCATTTTTCTGTGTCTATGTTACTTTAATGAAAAAGTTGGCAGAATCAGTCATATGCAGCACTACATATGAAGTGTTCAATTATAGAACATTTGGAGCACCAGCAGTGGTGGGAAGTTAAGCCCCAACGGAATGGTGAAGCAAAAGAATGCATGTTGCTCCAAACAGAATAATTTACCATCAGGGGGTTGTTTAGGGAGTGGGAAAAATCTAGGTCAATGAGCTGATGACACTAGAAGGTGTTGTTAGAGCATTTACCACCTATGTCATTCATTCTGGCATCTAATCACATGGAGCCTTGTTTTCTTATTTAAATGTCTGGGGAATGTTCACCTTAACTCTAAGCTCCCTGAAAGCAGGGACTCTGGGATGGTTTCTCTAGCATAAATCACGGCATTAAGCACAGAGCCAGGCATGTCATAAATCATGAAACCATTTGTTTAATAACAATACACCATAATACCAGAATTACAGAACAATAAATTAAATGTGTTATCAGAGTGCAAGGACTTCAGAGAAATACTAAAATATCAATCCAGAGGCAATCTTAAACAAAGAACTTAGACTTTGAAGCATAACGGATTCTGGGCAAGTCACGTAATGTTATTGGCCTCTGCTTTGCAACCTGAAAATGGGGACAGTAGTGACCTTATAGAGTTGGTATAAGGATGAAATAAATTATAGGAGAAAATGAGGGATCAGGGACACGATTATGTCCCTAGCAGCACCACACCAGTAGGGTAAGTTGCCTTCTCCTAAACCCGGTATACAATCTGACCCTGAGCAGAGAAGAATCTGACTACTTCTCCCTGCTTCTCATCTCCTCGAAACTTCCTAAAGCCAACTCTTAGAGGGACTGCACATCAAGCCTTTCTGATCTGACACCTGGAATCCCTTAAGTCTGACTCAGATGTATGGCTGCAATGTCAAACAAACAACAGATGCATTAAGTGGATTCTAGGTGCAATAAATCATGCAAGCGATGGTGATCTGTTCCAGTCAGGAGGCAGCAGAGTTCATTATGAGTAACTGCAGCTGTCATGCCCTCCACAGACAAAGGACAGGCATTCCAAATGGAAGGTGGACACCCACAGCCCTCCTTGGATTTGCCTGTGCATGTGTGAAGCTTCCTCCCCCACTAGTGGGAGGCACGGTGGTGACTGGGCAGGGCCAGATTCTGGAGACATGCTTTATGTTTGTAAGATTTATTAAGCATCCAACATGAGCCACCAGGCACTTTCTTGGATCTGCTACTAGCTAATTATAATTTTGGTCAAGTTTTCTGAACTCCCTAGGACTTCTTCATGTTTAAACTGGTAAATAGTAACAGGCCATCTCTTAATCACTTATCAACCTGTGATACTCTAATCCATGTGCTTTCCAAACACCAAAGTTAGCCTTCCTCTATTTCTAATTCACTCCATGACATCTTGTTCTGCTATCTTTAGAATGCTCATGTCCTCATTTGTGGGGTGTCGCACAGAACAGTAATCAGGTGACTGAGATGGATGGAGGCGTCATCTGACTGCCAAAGGAAACCAACATCAGACTTGAATAATAAGAGCAGGGTTCATTTCTCACACTATATTTTTCAGAAACCACAATATGCCACCTTTGGTTTGTCCATTCATTGATTCACTGAATGATTCATGTACTCTATAAGCATATATTTGGTGCCATCTTGGCCCAGGCACTATGCTGGGCATTAGAGAAATTTGACAGTGGGTTAGGCCAAGGCCCTGCCCTCGAGATGCTCATTCTCTATAGGAAAAGCAGACACTAAACATGAACCATCCACAATATGGCACTAAAAGGGAGGATTGAGCATATCATAGGTAGAGGAAGAAAACACAAGAAAAGTATGAAAGATGGAAGAGAAGGATTAGAGATAATTATATGACGTGAGGTCCTGGGGGGTGGGGGGAAGATGCGGATGGAACAGGAAGAAGACAGTATTCCCTGCAATGCTTACAAAAGTCCCCAATGGTAACCAATTTCCAGGGCAATAAGAACCTTTGATAATATGAGTTTTCTAAGTTTTTAGCTTTGGAAGAAATCAAGAGTGGGAGCTTAATTAGCATCTTAACACCCCGCCACCCACCTAGACACTGCCTCCTTCTACCCTGAAGGGGCAACAGTTTCCTGCATCTTTTCTTTCATGCTCCCTTAGTCTCGGTTTCTGCTGCCTGAACTCAGTCCTGTGGGGAATAAATGGGAATTAAACACAGTTAAAAAGCCACAAAATGGAGAGTACGCACAAGAGTAAAATTATTTATATATGGGCATCTTCCGCCGGGAGGAATGGCTCCGCTATCGCTCTTTCGTGTCTCAGATTAAGACTAAAGCACAACTCATTTTTCCCTTTTCCATTCCAATTAGCTGCATATTTTTAGCACGTGTTATATAAGGCTCATCTGCCCAAATCCGTTGGCTTGGGGCCTTTCTTTCCTTTCATTTCACTGGTAGATTGACCCGCGTGGTAGGATGACGAGCAGATCATGACAAGTCTGTAAATAGCCTGCCAGAGGAGGGGTGGATGGGAAGAGAGCTCTCGAGATGAAGTGAGGGTTTGTATTTGGCATGCCAAGGCTAAATCCATCCCTTCTAAAAGGGGAAAGAAGAAAGAACGCACAATTCCAAATTGAACTGTGGCACAGCTAATAGGAAAAGGCTGCTCCCGCCTACAATAAGCACAACCCAGACAGGTGGAGCTCAGCACTGACAGAGGGGCCCCCAGACTCCCAGCCTCAGGGTACAAAAGGCTCCAGGTGCTCTATCACCTGCAGAATAGTCTAATTCTGGTTGTGCATGGATTATGTGCATGCATTACATGCATGAACTGCTGCAGACCTTTCTAGGAAAAAAAGAGTTCATCCACATTATTAGTGGGGGGCAGGAAAAAGCATGAAGAAGGACTGAGGAAGGCTTGCCTTAGCCTCATCTCTGTCTCAATTCTTGCCATTCTAGCAAAGATGCTTCAGCATCCTTATGTTAAAAATATCTACCATTATTTTTACACACATTATTGTGGAAGGACTAAAATGAAACAGTATGTCCAGAGAAGTATAAAGTTATGGGCCAGGCACAATGGCTCACACCTGTAATCCTAGCACTTTGGGAAGCCAAGATGGGCAGAATTGCCTGAGCTCAGGAGTTGGCGACCAGCCTGGGCAACGTGGCGAAACACCATCTCTACTAAAAATACAAAAAATTAGCTGGGCATGGTGGTGCACGCCTGTAATCCCAGCTACTCGGGAGGCTGAGGCATGAGAATTGCTTGAACCCGGGAGGTGGAGGTTGCAGTGAGTTGAGATGATGCCACTGCACTCCAGCCTGGGCAATAGAGGGAGAATCTATCTCAAAAAGAAGTATAAAGTTATATTCAAATGTAAAGCATTATAGCTTTAAGTCTGAACTGTACCCATGGTCACATACCACAAGCACAATTTGTAGAGGTCACTGGGACTCAGCCACCTCTTTCCATAGATTACAACACAGAACAAGTTCTTCTAGAACCAGTTTCTTATAGAACTAAAGCCTAGGAAAGCTTGGAGGGAGGTGAAAGGGCATCCTCAAAGTCAAGGAGTTTAGTGCTAGGGGTGCTATCTTAGAGCCCAAAAGAACATACAATAGCCAGATACTCTTCCTCAGCCCTGGGTTCATCAAAGGTAAGTTTACGTACTTACCTTTGGTACTTACCTTTGGTCTTCCAGTACCACCCAGGCCCTCCCACCCTCTCCTGCCTCCATGAGTGAAGGCTACAGTCACTTAGAAAGGCACACATGTGCACAAAGCCTTGGGTATCTCAAAGACTATTTGAAATCACTGTGGAAAAGTTATTCTAGAGCTAAGGAAAAATAAAGATATATTTTTTTTCTCCGCACACATCAGCAGCTAGCAATTATGTGTTTATCTATTTAATGGGAAAACAAATATTCAAATCCACTGCAGGAGAGAGTATCAGCCTCTATGAGAGAGATTTTACTTCCTGCTGATTTACAGTTCTGGAGATGAAATCCTCTCTTTCTCTAATGCTCCTTAGCCTGGGCTGCAGAATCAAATAATATGCCAGGCTGCATAATCTCTGGATCGGCAGTACAGACTGGCCCAGAGGTTTGGTCCTGGGGCACGGTAGGCAGTTACGGACCTTGGACTCAGGCAGACCTGGATGCCCGTGGCTTTAGTATGAGACATTGAGGGAGGTACCTCTTCTGTTTATGCATCAGTTTTCAGCTGTAAAAAATAGAGGTAATACCTACTTCACAGGAAGATTGTGATGATTAAATTAGACGACATACATAAAAATGCTTAGTACAGAGCCTGGCACATGGAGGGATGTCAATGAATACTCGTCTCTTTCCTTACTCTAGGTTCCAATCCCAGAAAAATCCAACTACATTTGTTAACTCGCAAATTAAATCTTTACAATTTCACCTCCCTTTTCTCTGACAACACCCCCCCATGCACACTCACACATGGACTATACACATTCTATACTTCTCACCATCCTGTGTCCTGTGCACCTCACTCATGCACAGAAACACATTCTACACCTCTTACTATCCTGTGTCCTATGCACACTCACGCATGCACTTATACACATTCTATACTTCTCACCATCCTGTGTCCCGTGCATGCTCA
>NC_045448.1:46095853-46154307 GCF_002776525.5 Piliocolobus tephrosceles | reverse complement strand
TATACACATTCTATACTTCTCACCATCCTGTGTCCCGTGCATGCTCACACATGTACACCATACACACACTATACTTCTCACCATCCTGTCTTGTGCACACTCACACATGCGTATACCACACATTCTATACTTCTTACTATCCTGTGTCCTACTTTTTAGGCCAAACCTCTAAGCGCAAATTCTATTTCCAGAAATCGTTTTTGGTACCTCTGGCCCACAGGAGCCCCTCTGTCTGAGCGCGTCTAGCCATGGCTGTCTATGTCACAAAATGTTGTTAACAAGAAACACAGTAGTTTAGTAATGTACAAAAAAAAAAAAAAAGGCCAGGCGCGGTGGCTTAAGCCTGTAATCCCAGCACTTTGGGAGGCCGAGACGGGTGGATCACGAGGTCAGGAGATCGAGACCATCCTGGCTAACACGGTGAAACCCCGTCTCTACTAAAAATACAAAAAAAAAACTAGCTGGGCGAGGTGGTGGGCGCCTGTAGTCCCAGCTACTCAGGAGGCTGAGGCAGGAGAATGGCGTAAACCCGGGAGGCGGAGCTTGCAGTGAGCTGAGATCCGGCCACTGCACTCCAGTCCAGGCGACACAGCAAGACTCCGCCTCAAAAAAAAAAAAAAAAAAAAAAAGCACTGGCTTACAATTCCTTCTCAGCCTCTGACTTTCAACTGGAGACAATACTCTTGACTTTCAACTGGAGAGAACAGTCTGCCTACCTCACAGTTTTGCTTTAGGATCAAATAAGATGACCTATATGAAGAGCTATGTAATATGTCAGTACTATGTTCAGTGTAATGTTCCCTCCTCTTCATCACCACCATCACAACCATTACCACCACCACCATAACAAAAGATCCTGAGGATGGGGTGACTCACCTAACTCACTGATTTTACCAGCTCCTCCTCGACTTGCTGTGTAATGGAAACCTACTTGTGAAAGGCTTTTTCTTTGAAGACAGTGGTTATGTATGGTGGTTGGCCTGAAACAAAGCACTGAATCCCCCTTCTGCCCACATCCCTCTTGCCACGGCCCTGGAGAAAAGAAAATTCAAAATGAGCCAGCCAAGTTCCCTTGCATATCATTGCAGGCCTCAGCAGTCAGCCGCTGAGCAGCAGACCGAAAATTCATGCTTGCCAACTTTGTCATTTCTCAACATTTGAGTTATTTATACTTCACAAGTCTGTGAGATGCAAGTCCCCCATTTCCTGGGATGTAGAAAAAAAACTGGCATGATATTCTAGAAATTCCCAAGCCAAAGTGGGTGGCACTGAGGCTTCGAATATTCAGCCCCACTGCATTCTCCCAACCTGATTCCACCCACTGAAGTTAGCCTTGCCTCCCCCACCGAACCCCACCCTCAGGGTATCCCTGACCTGGGCCAGGAATGACTACCCCAATATTTTATCTGCTTATGCAAAACCTTTAAGTCCTAGCTCAAGTCCCACTGTTGCTGGAAGTTTGCCCAGCCCACGATGACTGAAAGCAGCCTTCTGTCATCAACATCACAGGTCTTAGAAGTGGCCTAATAGAAGTCAGCTCAGTCTAGGTGATCCTTGGCCAGCCTGTGAGCTCCCGGAGCTTATGCTCCAGAATTTTCCCTTGGGTTCACTACTCGGATGGATGTATCTTAGGTACACAGTAAATGCTTACTGATGTAATTGATGATAAAAATACAGCATGCCTGGCCGGGTGCAGTGGTTCATGCCTGTAATTCTAGCACTTTGGGAGGCTGAGGCAGGTGGATCACCTGAGGTCAGGAGTTCGAGACCACCCTGGCCAACATGGTGAAACCCCATCTCCACTAAAAATACAAAAGTTAGCTGGGCGTGGTGGTGGTGCTTGTAACCCCAGCTACTCGGGAGGCTGAGGCAGGAGAATCGCTTGAACCTGGGAGGCGGAGGTTGCAGGGAGCCAAGATCATGCCATTGCAATCCAGCCTGGGTAACAAGAGTGAGACTCTGTCTCAAAAATAAATAAATAAATAAAAAATGCAGCAGGCTCAGAGAGAAAAGGTGAAATGAGTTATCAGGACAATATGCTTGTTCACAGGGTCTTTAGGAAAGGAAAGGGGAACACCCTTTAGTACAAGTCTTGGAAATGAGAAACTGGACATCCTAAAGGACAGTTCTCATGTCTTGGCTGCCCAGTATCAAGCTTCAGATAGTTCTCTTTCTACTTTAAGACCTTAGCAAGACTACCCGTGTCCAGAGCGAATACTTTTAAAACACCCTGCCCAGCTCAGGGCTCCTCAGTTTCCCCTCCCTGAACCTACCAAGAGCTCTGGCTGTGCAGCCCTGGATGTCCGCAGGCTTGTCCCCTACACTCAGAGCTGTCCATGTTCCTGCTCACTGATGAGCACCAAGGAACTCAGAGCTCTGCTGTTTCCTGCAAACCCAGGCCTGGCTTTGGTAACTGACCCATGCCCTCCATTGTTTCTGCCCTCAATTCAAGTCCTGCATTCAGCCTCACTTCTCCCATGAATTAATTTCCATGCAACTCTTTGCTGCTATTAAGTATAGACGAAAACACATATTTTTTTTCTCAGCACTGTATAGGCCAGTAATGTAACAGCAGCATCTCTAACACTTTCTGGGAGAAGATTATTTGCCAAGTGCTTTTTCATACATTTTATATGTGTTAACCCCCTTTTAACCATCACAAAACCTGATGTGGTAGGGAAGTGGGTCCTATCATTTTTCCTGGTGAGTTAAACAACCAGCCTAAAGGTCCACTACTAGAAAGTGGCAGAGTCTGGATTCAGTCTGGCATGGGAGCCTGCACTCCCAGCCTCTCTGTTATCCTGCCTCCATAGAACGCAAACATTCAGTGAACAATGCTTCCTTTCCATCCATCCCAATAATCATTGTTTCCTTAATGTCTCCTCCGCCTCCCTCCTTTATCTTCCTATTCAAAAACAACTGTCCTACCCGGTAAAGAAAGCCTCAAAATTGGCGCAAGGATTTATTTTCCTGGCAGTGGATATATTTGTTATACCTCTCCCCAAACAAAAATACGTCTCTTTCCCATTCTTATAAAGATCAAAAAACAAATTACTCAGCAACTAAATGGCCAGGACAGGAATGAACAGCCAATTCCATTGCTCATTCCCCACCCATAAGGAAAAGTTCCCATGAAAGTCCCTGATGGTTTAAGGCACAGGAGGAGATGGAAGAATATGGCTTGGTGGGTTGGGTCCATTTGTTGATTGTGAATCAAGGCCCGTGGAGGGAGTGCTTCTTTCTCCTATCCATCTCTCAATATCTCCAAGGAGCCCAGGGACACAACAAACTCATGTTAAATGTTGATTAATGTACACCTCTCTCCTCAAAACTTCCAACAACAACCTTTCTTCCTGCTGCACCCAAGAACATTCCACTCTGGCCAGTGTGGTTTCTTCACATTCCTGTTACATGCCAAGCTCACTCCAACCTCCTCACCTTTGCTTTCCAGGCTCTCCCTGGCTTGAGTTCCCTCCCACCTTCCCCCTGCTCCTAGAAAGCCACCCTCCAAGGTGAGCCCAGCCCCCTCCCCAGGGGGCCATCCCAATCCCCTGAACTTGAGGGATGGTTCCCTGCTCTGCCCTCCTCCACCACAAAGTCTCTGCTGCACAAGTCAGCACTTAATCACAGACCAGCACACACTGCTTCACGGGTGTCTTTGTGTCTTAGGCTTCTGTATCCAACGCAGCACCTAAGACAGGGCTGAGGGCACAGTTGAGGTGATAAACACATCTGGCTGGTTGACAGGAACTAGAGATGTCCCTGGGCTCTGCTCTAGCTCCAAAGCTGGTCTCCAAATGGCAATTTCAGTCCAAAGTCATACATCCTATTGACCCCACTTGGCATTTCTTCCTTGTAGGAGGAAATTCAGACCCTAGCCTGTGAGCCTCAGGGAGCTGGCTGATGGCTTCTCCACATGGGCACTGCTCTGGGCACACAAATGCTTGTCAACAGAATGCCTGGTTACATGCTCCGCACTCCCATCTCCTATCTGAGAGCTGTCAAAACCTCAAGAAGAGGTATATGTGTCACAATACCAGGGGCCCAGGGACTACAATTTCCATATTTTCTAGAAGACTTTTAGTGCCATAGTCCCTCCCATCAGAACTTTCTGAAATGCTCTCCACTTAGCAAGGCCTACTCCTCTATTTCCCCCCATGCAGATACAGAGTCACGCCGAGGAAAATTCAGAAGCACTGTCTTCCTCCTCTTTGTTATAAGCACAAGGGTTCAGTATCTGTTTCTTTCCTTTATTCTGCTCTGCAGAAGGTGTGTGGTATTTTCTCCCCTCTTATATCTTGAGGAAATTATCGTCAAGCCCTGTAAAGCCAGGGATATCGAAACATGATCTTTTGTGCATGTATTATTTCCAACGACTAATATGTGAAGGATGTACCCTCAAGTTACAGGGATTTAACATAAAATCAGAGCTTCAAGAGGAAGGTGCGATGGTTCTTAGGCATTTAAGCACATCCTAGCACCGGGTGATACACACATTTGCACTGTGTGGTCTCAACTCCATGATAATCTCCAGGCAACCAAAAGCCAGCTGCTTAGCAACACAAGCCAGAGGATCAGCTCACACGTCTCTATTAAAGAGCTGCTCTTGCCTCGTGGTAAGTGCAGCTTGAGCTGAAGGCACCCCAGGCAGTTGCTGCTGGGCAGAGACTGGGCCCACATGGGCTTGGGGTGGAGGCAGCCCGGGGGGGAAGGGTTTAATGAAGAGAGCAGGTGGCGGGTTATCCAAAAGTTAAAGGAAGAATTCAAAATGAGGCACAGGTTACAAGTCCAGGGAGGGCATTTGACACCCTCCGTGGAAGTTCTGAAGCAGTTGCTTCTTACTCCTGTGTTCCCTGCTCTAGATGTTTCCCCCCCGAGGGTGTAAAGGGGCTTGGCTTTGGAGACAACACTTCATGAGTTAGCCAGTATGAAGAATTTTGGGGCCTCTAGTCCAGCTCTTTTCCATTAAGCCACACTACATAGGATAGGAAATCTAATGGCAATTTGTAAAACTACCGTTTAATGAAATCTTACAAAGCTCAGGCTTTCCCAGGTTCTATGGGGACTAGAAACAAGGACATAAAATCAGAGAGGATGTGATGATTTTGGACCTACGCTACCTGGGCTGAAGACCAGACTCTACCATTCGCCAGCTCTGCAGCATTGAAAAAGGTGCTTACTAAGCCTCATCCATAAAAGAGGGATAATAGTACTTACCTGTTCACCCAGGATTATTGTGCGGACCAATGAGAAAACGTGTGTGTGGAAGTGGTGTTGCCTTTCGGCAGAGCTGTAGTATTAATATTATGATAAATCCAGGCACTTCACCTAAGAAAGTTCCAGACTAGATGGAGAGAGACATAAACACCTGAGACAATGTGATACAGTAAACAGCTTCGTGGCAAAGATGGCTTTGGCAGAAGGAATGGGGAATCAAGAGCTCAGAGTCTTTCCTGTTGTCCAATTTACTAACCTCTTGCCTGAAAGCTGGGCAAAGGAAAGTATAGGAAAAGCAATTCACACTAATCCAGAGGGCTCCTGGGGACAGCTCCTTTGGAGTAAGTCTTAATTGGTCTCCGCCCTGGACCAATCCTATGGATTTTAATTACCCAGGCTACAGCAATCCCCTAGTGTCAGAGATAACCTCAAACTAATGTCAATAGAGACACTTTCATGCTATCTTGCAACTTGATCTTTCAACTTGACCTCCCAGAGGAGTATCAGATCATTAGGAACCACATTCACACCAAGTGGTGCCCTTAGGAAAACAGTCCCATGGAGGAAGGATTTCCCTATGCAGAAAGGGCCTGTTTTTGTGATCGCAGAGTGCCTGCCCACCTGTAATCTCATTTGAGCCTTAGTTCATTTTCCCTATATGAGGGAACATGTGATATATATTGATAATTATAATCCTATCTCCACTACTAAAACAAATAGCAAAAACAATATAGAAATCAGTTGACTGCCTCTGTTTTATCCATCCAACTTCATTCATTCTAAAGCAGTAAATACGTACTGACTCCTTTCTGTATGACAGCAGGCATCACACCAGGAATAAATAGCAAAATGACACTCCTCCCCTCAAAGGTCTCGCAGAAGGACCGCAACCCAGCCTCCCTTGCCTTTGTTGTATAATGGCACATGGAAAACTCGTGGTAGATCAGAACACTGGAGCAACCAGATGGAGCCACTCACAGCCAGAAATGAGTGACCTGGAGCTCTGGTCACCCTGTCAGTTTACCCAGCTCTACCACTTACCTGCTAGGACCTTGAGCAAGTGACCCAGCGACTCTATAACTGAGCTTCCTAATCTAGAAAATGAGGCCAACAATAGTACATAACTCACTGGGTCATTGTGAGAAACGAATAAGCTAATACATGCAAAACTTAAGAAAGAGTAGCTGGCACACAAGTGCTCATGAAAGGTAAACTATCATTATTTTCTCCCATCTTTTAAGAGGGCTCTGCTAACGATATGTGTATATATATTTTTTTCCAACAATTTATATTTCCTATCATCTTTGGAAATATAAATTGTTTTCATAGGCTCCCTCAAAGGCTATAGGAATTTTGGCAGTTCCAACTCCACACGTCCTTTTGTCTGGACAAGTCTCCTCTTCCCAAGAACTTTAGGAATTCTACAAGGGGCTTGGCTGTGTAAAAGACCACCTCCCTGATACCTTTATGGGGTCCTTATTCTTCAGTCTCCTTCAGTTCACTGAAGACCAGTGCCTAAGCAGTTTATTTCAATTTTGTGAAAATATTTCCTAAACATTTTAGGGCAGGGGATATTTCCAGACTTCCTTGAGTCCTCAGAGGGAGCTACTCTCTCTTCTGATGGCTTCAGCTCACTGATGTAGGGATGAGCTGAGAGCCTGCTTGCTTTATGAAAATGGGGGAGCAACAGGCACATGTATGGGGGTAGGACGACAATTATTTGGTTGACTTTCCTTAAAAACAGCTTTGAGATAAATCCCATACCATAAATTCACCCATGTAAAATGTACAACTCGATTGTTTTCGTATATTCAGAGATAATGTACTAAACCATCAGTTTTAAAACATTTTCATCACCTCAAAAAGAAACTCCTTATTCTTTAGTAATCACCCCCTGTTCTCCAATTCCCCACCTCCAGCCCTATGCAACCACGATTCTACTTTCTGTCTCCATGGATTTCCCTGTTCTAGACATTTCATATGAGTACAATCATATAATATGTGGTCTTTTGAATCAGACATCGGTTACTTAGCATAATATCATCAAGGGTCATCCATGTCAGTGCTTCATTCCTTTTTATGGCTCAACCATGGATAGTTTACATTTTATTTATCCATTCAGCAGTTGATGGCATTCGGGTTGCTTCTGCTTTTTGAGTATGATGAATAACACTGCTATGAACATGCATGCACAGGTCTCTGTGATTTCATTTCTATTGGGATCATACCTAGGAGTGGAATTGCTGAGTTATATGGCAACCACGTTTAATCATTTGAAGAACTGCCAGAGCGTCTTCCAAAGCATCTGCACCATTTTACATTCCTGTATTCGGTTACTGAGTGGGTAGTTAGAAAGCCCCAAGCTGAGGCCTCAGTGTGCACTCCATCATCCTTCAAAGTTTATCCTCAAGCTGATGTCACTTTGTTTCCCTCCATTAGACCTTAAGATACAGTTTTCTCTTATCAAACAGGAGTTTGATTGAGAGATTATTCAGACTCTGCCTAAACATTGAAGAGTTGTTCCTATCAGTGGGGCTACTAGTTCTGGAGATCTAGGGTGAGGGGTGTGTCTAACCAGCGGGGGCCACAGATACATGTACAGACATGGCCTAAGTAGTGGTTACTCAGTAACTGGCAGGACCAGGATGAGAGAAGCCAGTTCTCAGGTCCCAAGCCTCCTCCTCTCCCACTGTCCCAGTGTCTGCCTTCACCCACTCATGCACCATTTTCCACACCTAACGAACACTGGCACTAGTGTTTGCCTGAGCCGTGAGGATGTCCTGCACATGTGTTTACCCCTTTGGGGAGGTTCTGATATTTATTTCCTTCTGCTTTCACTCATCAGAAGGGACTCCACACACGCCATGGTACATGCCTGTAGGTTATTTCCTGTGTTTTTCTCTAGCCCCAGCCCTAGAGCCAAAGAAAATCTAGATTTTCCAAGAAAAGGTTGAGGAGACTTCATGACAATGATCTACGATCTGTTGGGATGCCCTCTTCAGTGGCCTTTGTCACCTGGTGGCCTTCCCCACCCGAGATCCTATTGGTGTTCTCTAAATGTGAGCCAAACAGCACAGAACGTGCCGTGGCCCTCCCTTGGAGGCCAGTTCACACTGGAAGAGGGGTGCAGGAGGAAGTTCCCCAAATTCAACCCCAAGACAAGGCATAAACACACTTCAGTGGAAAGGCAGCAAATAAGACAGACCAGAGGGCAGAAGGCAAATACCGCTGCCTACGCTGGCTTTCCTGTGGTTTCTCTAGCCAAGTAATTTAGAGATCACATGCTTTGGAAAGGAAGCAGGTGTCCGATTCCAAGCCTGCAGAGTCCACGGCCCGGCCCAGCCTTCCCACACCTGGTTTCCAAGCTCCACACTGATCCTGACTCACTGGCTGTGTTCTTTCCCTTGACAGGTTGTCCGTACGGCATCAGCTCAAGAGCCCAATTCATCAGCTCTTTTCCCCTCTGTCCACCCCACAACCCCTCCTTGTCTCCCTACCCCTGATGTCTTGTTTTCAATTAAATTCAAGTGGAACCAGCTGTTTCCATATAAAAACCTTGATTTACATGCAGCTTATCCAGCCCACGTGGGCTGGCCTCCAGCCTAACTGTTCTGACACCCTCTCCAGGTGGCTGTCCATCCAAGCTGGCATACCCTGGCCATTGCCATAGCATGCCAGCTCTCCCTGAAGAGGAGGGGTGTGTGACAGCAAAGGGGAATGAACACAACTTAGACGGTGAAAGGCCCTGTGAGACCCTCCAGCCTCTGCAACATTCAATAATATGGCCTGTCCTTTAGGCTTCTGCAAAATACAAACTAGTAGGACACGCTCTGAAGACCTGCACCTCTCCCGTCCCTTCCCATTGCCCCCTCACCAACCTCAGCCCTGCGGTGCCTCAGCCCCAGGCCCACTGCAGAGGACTCTGGTCCATGAAAAGTCATTCCTATGTGTGTCTTTAGTTTCCAGCTGGTGGACAGATTGGTTTACTATATACAACCATAAAGCTTCAGAGATTTGGGTTGAATTTGAATCATCTGGTTTGAAAGTAACTATAGAAACCGAAAAATGGTTTATGTGGTGATTATTTTTTCCTCCTCCAATTGCATTTATTGTCCGAACCCTTTTCTGTTCTGGCCCTGTTCTCCTCCACAGTCCTTGCAAAATGCTAGTTGAATAGCAGCTGAATCTTAAATATGTATTGTTGATAAAATTGTTTGATACAATGACCAGAGCTTAACTAAAAATAAATGAGTTACAACTTTGGAAAAACAAAAAAAAAGTTAAAGCTGTACCATAGAGTAGACAAGAGAAAGCTAAAGCCCACATTACACAGTCCCCACCCTTGTTGGGGAAGGAAAGGCCCCACGTGCCCCTTCCACAGACAGCACATGAGATTTTACCTGTAGTAGGAAGTAAATGTATGAACGAGACACTGTAATGGGGCTTTACTGTGTTTAGATTGTATGCTCTTTTAAATGTACTATAATCTAAGAGATCAGAGCACCCAAGATTCCCATTTTTGCTAAAGAAAAATTCAATTTGAGAGGATGTCAAAATTGCTCAAATAAAACATGACCTGCAGACTTTGCCAAATAAGAAATTTCCTGGGCCAGGTACAATGGCTCATACCTATAATCACAGCACTTTGAAAGATCAAAGCAGGAGAATCACTTGAGCTCAGGAGTTAAAGACCATCCTCGGCAACATAGTGAGACCCCCATCTCCACACATGAAATTTTTTTTAATTAGCCAGGTGTGGTGGTGCACACCTGTAGTCTCAGCTACTTGAGAAGCTGAGATGGAATGATTGCTTGAGATCAGGAGGTTGAGACTGCAGTGAGCCATGTTCACACCAGTATACTCCAGTCTGGACAACAGATCTGGACCCTGTCTCAAAAAAGAAAAAAAAAAAAGAAATTTCTCAGTGCATATAGGAGAACTAGTTCTCTCTCCTGTCATAAAGATACTACGTTTTAGAAAACTTTAAAGGAAAAGTAAGTAGAGATAGAAAAGACTAACATGAAATCCATCAGATACCACACCCTTCTCTATGTCCTTAGAGTTCCTTCCTAATATGACCATCTCTCACTTGAGCCCTAGAGTCATCCTAAACTCTCCAAGTTCCACCACCAATTTTTCAAGGCTCCCCATCCAGACAAATTTTTCTTCCTGATTACAAGTCTGTGTTGAGGGGATGTCGATGCTGCATAATTCACCACGGTGGGAGAGATGCCCCGATTTCTCTCTCAGGTTCCTTAAATCCACCCGTGACTACAGGTGTGTGTCACCTGTGGGACAGTGGGAGAGGAGGATGCTTGGGATCTAAGAAATGGCTTCTCTCATCCTGGCCCTGCCAGTTACTGAGTGACCTCTACTCAGGCCTTGTCTGTACATGAGACCAGGGGCACATGTGAGTCAATCAACACAAAAAACAAGGTCACGACTAAGCTCCACCAGCACCAACCTCTGCTGAGCTAAGGTTAAAGGCAAATGAGAAAAAGATCACACGAATAAAACTTTGAGATACTTGAAAATCTACATCTACCTCTAGGAGGCTTCGGAACCTTTCATTTGTCCTTTGTCTTCTCTGCAAGTAGAAACAACTTGCTCCTGGAAAGACCCCAAATAACCTAAATCTCTAATGATAAGGAGGCTGAATTCTTGAGGGTTCACTGGAGTTTTGGGAGATTCTAAAATACTCATACAAAACAGTTGATTCCCAATCTTATTAATATTTAAACACTTTCTTCTTGTAAATTCATGCCATAGATCTTAAAGATGTGCTTAGAAGCTAAGAACAGATGCATTAAACACTTAAATCTATTAATTACTAAAAAATGAAACAAAAAAAAATAGAGACTCGTTGGGCTGAAAGAACAGCATGCCTTACTCCTTCATTATATTATTTTGCAAAAAATCATCAGGTGGAAAGAATAAAAATCTCAGTCTAAAATACAATATGGAGTCTGAGCGCAGTGGCTCACACCTGTAATCCCAGCACTTTGGGAGGTCGAGGTGGGCAGATCACCTGAGGTTAGGAGTTCGAGACCAGCCTGGCCAACATGGTGAAACCCCATCTCTTCTAAAAATACAAAGATTAGCTGGACGTGCTTGCTTGAACCCAGGAGGTGGAGGTTGCAGTGAGCCGAGGTCATGCCACTACACTCCAGCCTAGGCGACAGAGACTCTTGTCTCAAACAAACAAACAAAATAGTATGGAAAGTCCTAGCAAAAGGATACTTCTTTTCAGCAGCTGATAGTAAGAGAAACTGGGGTTTTGAGGGAAAACCAAGAAAGAGTTCCCTATTATATATGTATGGATCACTCCCCAACAGCTGAGTGCTCCTGCATAGCTATACATGGCATTCATTGCTTCCTATGTATGCCAAGCCAATAAAAGCAACACTTGATTAACATGCCATCAGTGAAAGACTTTATGGACTCTTTAAAATTTCTAATCAGATTATGGTTCATTGACTTTAAAATGTATAGAAAGAACCTGCTGAGGAAGCTCTAAATGCATGGTCCAGGGAGAGGAAGAAGAACCTACGAAGCAGATGGGGGATGATCAGCCTGGAGGAGTAGGAGAAAACCTGGAGGTAGGGACTGGTTCCCCAACCAAAGAGCAAATAAATAGTTATCAGTTTTGCACACTTCCTGGACCACCATGGCTACCTACATACCACAATTCCTAAATCTAGATCTATAGCACAGAACACTCCTGAGCTCCAGACTCAGGGAGCCACCAGCCCTCTGGACTATACATCATTGAGACACATCCAACTCCACATGTCCAAACAGAGCTTGCTCATCACTGCCTTGGGTGTTCCATATTCAGTCACTGGACTTATCATCCACCCATCTCACTAGCTATTCTAGACCCTCCAGCATTTACTCTCCACCTGGCTTGCATTGTTATTTTTTGAATTCATATATGAATTTATTATCTTCCTAATTATAAACTTCTTAATGCCTTCATAGCACCTAGCATGATATTGTATGCTTCTATGTAATTTAAGTCATCAGTAAGTTATGTGAAGACTGGAATGTGAATTACCCTTTGCTACACGTGCAGAGCTGTATCTGCTAAGAGCTCTTGACATTGTTAATGGTTTCAATCCGGGAAGAAAAGTACTAGGCTCCATTAAGTTTGTAGGCCACAAATAAAATCTCAGTAAATTCTGCATCAAGGATAAAAATAAAGGAGGATGCAAATTCTTGTTTTTCTAAGACTTGAGGAACAGACACTCAAGTTTGGGTGGGATACCTTATCAGGGAAGTCCCAGAATCATCATGGATGAGAGATCATGCTGCATTGGGCTGTAATGTGTCTGTTTATACACTGGCTCCTCTCCTTGACTACACGCTAGACACCTGGATGGCAGGGACAATGTCTGTAGGTTATATTCCCAGCAGCCTTGGAATGCACTCAATTTATTATTTGTTCAAGTGAGTGAGTGAATAGATGGATAGATAGACAGAAAAACTGGTTTACTAATGCTGAAGTATGTCTTTCAGCCAGAAGCCCCAAAAACTAGGGTTGGAGAGATCAGGCCAGGCCACAAGACTTCAAGCAGCTCTCAAAGGTACATGCGGCCCCTTTTCCAGATACTGGAACTAAGAGTCATTTAATCCAAGGAACACCAGAACCCAGAGCTCCACTGAGCAGGGAGTCTGTACCAGGAGCCAAGAGTTCTTGCTGGCCGGGTGCGGTGGCTCATGCCTGTAATCCAAGCACTCTGGGAGGCCAAGGTGGGCAGATTACTTGAGCCCAGGAGTTCAAGACCAGCCTGGACAACATGGCAAAACCTCGTCTCTACAAAAAAAACCCACAAAAATTAGTCTGGCATGGTGGTGCTCACCCATGGTCCCAGCTACTCAGAAGGCTGAGGTGGGAGGATCACCCGAGCCCAGGGAATTTGAGGCTGCAGTTAAATGTGATCACACCACTGCACACCAGCCTGGGTGGCAAAGCGAGACCCTGTCTCAAAAGAAAAGAGCTCGTCTAGTCAAAACACTCTGAGGAGCATCTCCTGCTGTCTGACAGCACCTTCTCACACAAAGTATTCAAGACACCACCTTACTTCTCCATAAGTCTGGGGCTTAGAGAAGACATACTTGATGGTGGTACTTGTTTAGCTCCCTCACTGAGTGACTCCTCACCACCAGTTCCAGATATTTTGACAATGTCACTATGGAACCACTCAGAATGGCCCCATAACGTATGGGCTTGAACTCCATCAGGACTTCATTCTGGGCTCTGGCGTAGGTTGGATGGTGGCCCCCAGGAGGTGCCTAGGCAGCTGACTGCAAATGTATGTGTGGCCCCAGACCCTGGAACTAAATTTATTTTGTCATTTCCAAATGACAGACCCTTCTCTCGAAAGCTTTTCCTTTGTAATCTACTGTGTTAGAAGCCTCCAAGTTCTACCTGGCTGCTCCGGCGCAGACTTTTGGTGAGATGTGCTTCTAAGGTGCGTTCCTAAGGCCACTCCATGCCACCCGCAGAACCTGTCTCTCATGGTGCCCAGGGAGGCTCCTTCCAGCCTCCTGAATTATCTCAACTGCCAGGAGCTGTCAGAAACCTTCTCCTCCGATGAAGGTTCAAGCTGTGAGCCTCAGCCTTCCCCACTCAAGGCCCTGCAATGTGTGGCAGAACCCCAGCCCCCACCCACTCCCAAGGCAAAGCACTCCTCCTCCACCAAGTGAAGGCTAAGCAGGCCCAGGATGATGGCGATGTGTACTTTTCTTCCTCTCTCACCCTCCTTGCACCTGGAGCTCACCCCCAGGGCAGTGCCCAGGCCCTGCAGTTGCAGGGATGGGGATCCTGGGGCCCTCTATCTATTACTGATGAGCCATTTAGCTCCAGGCTGGACATTCACCCCTCATCTCAACTCTGACATGGGATAACACCTTCCCTGCCTATCTTCAGAGCGTTGTAGAGACCCCAGGGATTATCAAAGTACTTTGAAAAACAAATGGTTACCATCATTCCTGGTATTGTTCTTCTCTTTCCCCAGTTCCTTTGAGAGGGGTGTAGCTATGACTGCTACACTAGAAGAACTGGGGAAACAGAAAGACCCTGAAACTCCATTCCCAAAATGTTTGGGAAACATTCTCCCAACTCCCTGGAAAACTGAAAACTTTTTTCTAGTTTTTCATTCTAAATAAAGACAACAACAACACAACAAAATACCACCACCACAACAAGCAGCAGCAGCTGACGCATCAGCACCTGCTAAGACTTACCAGAGACCAGAACACACACTATCACCATTAATTCTCATAGCAATCCTACCAGGTAGGTACAGAAATCATAAGTTATCTGCCCTTATCAAATAAAAACTGAAAACCTGGAGAAGGTAAAATAACAAAGCTAGCAAGTGGCACTGTAGGACTAAACGCAGGCCCAGCTCAACTTTCTCGCCTGTGACCACTGTGGGGCAATCCCCCCAGCTTCCTTGAAGCCAGGTAACATGACCAAGTCAGTTATCTTCAGGTCTGGGGGATTCCTAAAGTCATAGAAAATGAACTGACAGAGTGACGAGTCATACAATCAGCCCATCCCTCTGCCTACAGCCAGGGCTAACAAAGAATATTCTTTCAAAGCAATTTCTCATCTGGTCTCTAGGGTTCGGGGGAAAGGGACCATGTTTAGCCCAGAGGCATGGCCTTCTGGAAATAGTCACAGCTGCTTCAAGCCACATCTGGGATTTTTTGACCCCCAAGAGACTCTGCAATGCTCTGCATGCGTAATGCAGGATTTCTGATTAGGGGAAACACTCCCGTCCAGTGCAGCGCACGTGCTGTCTAGCCCTGGTTTGTATTCTCAGTGATTCCTTTTTCTGAGAAGAATGGTAGGGAAGGTTGTGCAACAGTGGGGCTAGGCAGGTGTCAGTGGGAAAAAACAACTTAAAAATAAACCCAGCTCTTCCTAATGTTGATTGATGAGGATCTTCGCTGGAAATTTGTAAAGAAAACCCCTTTAGGCTGAAAATGCCAGTGGTCAGTATCTCCTGGGTAAATGCAGAATACTCAAGCCTTTGCTCAGGTTTGAAACAAAGGCCCACACACGGCAGCTGCTCAATGCAATCAGTCCATCTCTCCACTGAAAAAGCCCGGACTAGTGGTTCCCATTTTTCACTCTGTGATCGTCATCCCTTTTTGCCCTGTTTCCCATTCCCCAGTCTCCCATTCTCCTCCTACACACCCATGACTCTCAGGAGACTCACCATGGCACAGTCTCTTTGCCAGGCCTTCACGCTGTACGGTTTGCTGCGCAACAGGACCAGCGGAGGACTCTGTCCAGCACATCCTGGACTGCTCACCACCTCCTGCCAGGCCTGCAGCTCTAACCGCCTAACCTTGGCTAGGTTCTCTCCCACCCTTGGAACCATCTTTCCTCCCTGTTCACCATGGGCCCACCTACCTCCAACAGGTAGGAAGTATTGAAGGAAAGAATCTAGTGTTTACTGAGCCCCTCAGCTGTGAGATACTGAGCTGGGCTATCCAACAGATAACATTTCATTTAATGATCATAACAAACCTGTTTAGGAAGTGTGAAGTAGTTAAGGCTTGGAGATACTAAGAAACTCACCCAAAGACCCTCAGCTAATAACCAGAGGAGTTAGGATTTCAACCCTAGCCTACTCCCAGGTAAGGCGCTCCCAGGTTATCCTTTCTATCGTGCAACTCACACCCCCAAAGTAGTACTAGGCTAGAGAAAGCACGATTGTGGACATGAATGTGGCAAGTGCTTTCATGGTGGGCTTCCTGTCTTAGCACCCTTTAGATTCCTCCCCACTTCCTCCTTCCATTTCCCAGTTACTCCTGGTCTGGAACTCTGCACACAGCCGTTGGGACTCAAGAACAACCAGTTCACAGTGGCGATGGCCTTCAGAGACACTTAAGGTGAGGCTCCAGTTATGGGGGATGTTTTTAACAGCAATTTAGCAGTGGCATTTTTACAATCATTAACTACAAACAGAACTACACATCATTGTTATTAGCTGTCTTATTTTGCATTAAGTACCTTGTAGCATGAGTTGAGGTATCCTGGTCACACATTCCTGGGCACTTGGCTGGGGCTGAGTTTACTGGAAAGGGCCATTTACAGAAATGCCACTCTGTCACTTCTACCTTGCACATAAGCAGAAGTGTGATTCCGGTTCTATTTGAGGGAGAAGGCAGTAGACTGTCTCCATGGCAACCCAAAGCAGCATGTGCAACTAGAGCCTAAATAAGGTTTGGGGAAAATTAAGTTGTTCGCCACGTGCCTGCCCCACCTTGTCATAGGCAGTGGCTTGGAATACCTGCCTGAAGGAAAGAGACAGGTATGGTGACCTGGAAGGGACGTTCTAAGTACAAGTCCAGCAAGCACTGACTCACTGACTCCTGCCTGGATAGCTTTTCTAAATGCCTCGCTGTGAAATGGTAGCCTCACCAGGAAAACCAAGCACAGAATGGGGATAGGAGATGAGGAAGAATAATTTAGAACACACTTGCTAGCTTGTTACCCTAAGGTTTTATTTTTGCTGATTTTTGTTAGCTTTGTTTATTTGCTATTTTAACAACATTCTAAATTTTAGAGCATTCTCAGCTATGCCCCTTAGGAACAATACGACCAATAATCATTTCAGGAACAGTCCTAGCTTAGCTATAGGCTGGCCACACCTTAAGAATTTCCCTTGGAATGGAATCATAACGTTTGGGATGGGGGAGATTATGATGCACAGTACTGGCAAGTCTGTTGCATTGTTAATATCAGCCCTAATAAGAAAATGAACATCCACATCCCCCTTCTGGTGCCCACCACCTCATAATACTTGGCAAATTCATAAACCAATTGGTGCCTTAGTTTCCTGGGGACAATAATCTTCATTCATCTCATAATGGTATTTTGAATATCAAATAAGATAATGACCATGAAAGTGCTTTGTAAGACATAATATAATCTGCAAATGGAAGGAAGTGGTACTATTACTAATAAATGCAGGATTTAATGCAAAGAAGTTGCATTACTAATGACATTATTTTAGCAAAACTGTTTGGTGTTTTTCTCTGCCAATCTTTTTCTAAGTTCAAAAACAGATGGTGAAAGAAGTCTCCGTGACTGGCTGGCTTCAAGGTCAAGGCTCAGTCATGCATTTTTATGTGGCGCAAAGAGTGGCCAATTGATTGGACACAGAAATCAGAGTGCTAAGTAGAAAGCTGCCTGAACAGAAGACTGTGGGGCTCAGAGGAAGGAGAGGGGTAGGAAACCGCCCACTGTACAGCCTGCCTGCCCCCATCTCTGTGGTTTTGTCCACTCTGGAGGATAATCCTTCTCACACAGGGAAACTGTGGCAACGTTCTCCTGGAGAGATCCTCCACGTTGCCCCAGTGGGACCTCATCAGACTCTTCCAGTCTTTTTCCTATCTGGCTAGTGTTGAGAAACCTAAGTATGAGAAGGAACACAGGACTCATTCACAATGAGTCATGGCTTTTGATGGGAAAGACATCCACGCTATACCAATGCATCCTCAGGACCCTTGCCCCTCAGATGAGGGCCACGAACAGCAGCACTGGCAAGACCGGGAGCTGGTGTGAAATGTAGAAGCCATGGCCACATGGTCACCCACTGAGTCAGAATCTGCATCGTAACACAATGCACCTTTCCCGTTGGCTAAGTCTTTGTCCAGCGGGCGAGAGAGTGAGTAGAGGGTCACTTCCAGTCACACTTCCTTAGTGCTTGGGGGCAGACTGGGTCTTCAAGTCTCTAAACCCTAGGGCCCTTGCTCCCAGTCCATTTCAGGTTGTGTATTGGCTGGCCTGCAATGCTGTCCTCCTCTGCATGGCCCAGGGCCCAGCTGTCTCTTCAGCACTTGCTTCTTCCCAGTGCCTAGGAGTTATTTTATCATCTGTTTCTTTCCCTTCAACTTGTGCCTGAGAAGCAGACCCATAGGGCCAATGATGAGACTGGGAAACTGAAAGAGGTAAAGGATAAACAGAGGCACAGTGAGGGGCCACATGACTCAGATGTAATTCCTTCCCCTCAGCCAGTGGTGTGATCGAGGGCCCAGAGTCTTGGCTTCCATCCCTGCCCATCCATTAACCAGCCACTTACACTCTGGAAAACAACTCAAAGGTCTTCTGCTTCCCCCATCTCAAAAATGGGGTGATAATCGCCCTTCCCACTTCAGAGATTTGAAAAGGATGAAGTCGGCCAGAATCCTAGAAGATGAAAACTGGGAGGCGCATGGGAGATCATTCTGGACAAGGCGTTTTGTTTAACACAGATACCAGGCACTGTTCTCGGCACTCGGCAAGTATTATTAGCTCAGAGGATGGGCACGGTGAGGCTAAAAGTAGGGACTGCTATGACGCCCATTTCAGAAGGAGGCAGCAGAGACCCAGAGGTGGGCACTGGCTCAGTCACGCCCTCAGGTGGTACAGCCGCACAGTGGTGCTGTGCTCCACCTGGCCTTGGAGAGGTGGCCGCGGCAGATGTGGGCTCATGCTCCTTCTCCTTGGACAGAGCAGTCCATAGAATGGGGACCACAATGATTGGCATTGGGAAAATGACACAAGCTGGGAAGCAGGCTTGGGCACATGCTCACCGCCTGCTGTGCCACTGCATGGAGAGACGAACAGGGCCTGCTGTGTGCTTCGTCCATCGTTACCTCTGTGGCAGGGACAAAACTCGTCTTGGTTTTGTTCACAGGAGTGTTACCCCAACAGCTATTCAGCAAGTGCGATGCAGGCCTCGCAGATGTTCTTGGCTTTTGAACCCAGACACAATCCAGTGCATTCAGATATTTCCTCAATATCCAATCTGCCTGCCTCTCATTCCTGAAAGTCACTCAATAGGGGGCTGATTTATTTTTTCCTTTGCCAACTGCCAGTCCACTTAAAACCTTTTTATTCTCAGTCAGATGCTCTGTGATAGTTAAGCCTTCATTTTTCTCTTCTCTCGGGCTTTCTTTCCATCGCTGGCCTGATCATGTCAGCAAAACCTTTGCTCCTCAGAAATTTAACATGGACCGTGTCCCCTCTGACCGCCTTCTTTCTGTCTATACCACTTGACCTCCGACGCCTGATTTTGGAGCAATTGGGGCCCCATCCAGCATGGTCCCTGCAGGGGGCTATGGGGAGACACTGCATTTCTCTCCTACTGTGTTCTCTGGGCCCACACTCACAATGCAGCCCCTTAAAGAAGGGCGGCAGGAGAAGCCCACGAAACACTGTCCCAGCCAAGCACAGGGTGTGACGCATCTCTGAAGATGTTCTGAGAATCAAACAGAAGTTCCCATCAGTGCTGGCCCCAGGCCTCTGCAGGGCGGGCACGCACAGCAGGCACCTCAGAAGCTGCCAGCACACTGATGCCCAGAGCTGCTGCCTGACGGAGGGTGGGCTAGCAGCAACAGATCAAGATCTTGGCTCCTGCTGCCTCCCATACAGAGCATATGAGTAGAGGGGAGCATCACCCTGTCAAGGCAGAGACAGCTACCCCCAACCTAACCCAGCAGAGGTAAGACCAAAGGATGGCCCTAGAATCCCATCAGACAGGCTTATGCTCAAAACCAGAGGAAAGGTGCTCGGGGAGACACTGGAAACCTGTCCCCATCTTCCCTGCCCTTGAATTAGAGCCACGCATAGCACCACAGGTAGAAAGGACTTGCCTTGTTTTAACCGTGGGTGTTTTGCTTTAGCTTTAGTAAACGTACAACTCTAAGTCTTCAGAGTACCTCAGAGCAATTCTGCAGCAGAAGATCCACAGGGCTTTAATTAACCCAATTGCCTTCGACTTCCTGCCTCCAGAAACCTGTTCTCTGCACCTTGGCAATGTCTTGCCCCAAGCAGAGCTGCGTATGCCCTGTGAGCAGTGCAGCCTCCTGGACTCAGCACCAGCACACCTCGCGGTGATCCAAATGACCAGGAGATGCCCAGTAGGCCAGGTGGTTGAGACTCTTCACCTAGGCCTTAGCAATCAGCTAGTGGCTTTCCCTCCCTAGCTACAGCAATGTGGCAGGCAGTGTTGCGGGGAGCAGGAAAGCCGCTGCATTTGGGTCTAGTGAGTTAGGGTAATTCGTGTTAGATTCCAGCATGCTGTCACGATACCAGGCCATGCTCCATACCCGGGTCATGTGGGTAGGGGAGGAGGGTTGAAGGCGCATCATCACTGAAGATAGCCTGCCCACGCCGGCCCTTCATGGGTGCATACAGCGTACCCTGCACTGGCACATCCTTCCTCCCAGGGAACCTCTTGGACTAAAGATCTTCAAGGAAATTATTCCCACTGCGGGAGCCACATCTCACCCAATTTGTAAGTGAGTACAGAGTTGAGTAAGCAGTTCAGGTCAACACGTGTGTTCAGGGACTATAAAGAGCACGGGCCAGTCTCCATTTACCCTTCAGTAAACATCTTATCTTTGTAGATCACAGTTGCAGCGTTCTACTACCTGGCATCCACCCTCCGAGCACCAGAGGTTCCCCAGCTAGGGCCCCGGCCAGCCCTCAGCCCCTTAGGAAGGACCTGCAGGGCCAAGATATACAGAGCCTGGTGAAAGCCCTGCTTTGCCGGGTTTTCAGGAAAGCTCACAGGGCTCCAATGTGCTTAAGCTGTGTTTTACTAGATGGCAGGTGTTTTTACCTGATTATTAAAGCCATAGTCTACTATGGCCCATCAACAGCCAATTTGGCCCCAGCAAAATAGATTTCAGCTCTCTCAACACTAGTCTCCTAGCAATCAGCTCATCAATATGTATAAAGTTTAGTGGCTGGATATTGATTGTGGAAAGTAATGGACTCATTCAGGGTTCACCTTGACCTCTGAGTTACTTTTTTTGGAGCTTCCCTGTTTTCCCACTATCAGATTCCAAAACTGGGTTAGGGTGGGCTATGTTGGAGAGCCAGTCAAGAGGTTCCTGGGGCTTGGCCATAAATCAAGGATGCTCTTGAGCCAGCGTTTGCCCCAGCCAGTGTGAGGTGGCCTGTACTACTGCCTGACCCAGCATTACTCTGAATTAACAAGGAGCTGCGGTTGCCATAGGATACAGCAAGCACCAGTGGTGTGATTAACACCGTAGCAGCCAGTGAGTCCTGTGTGTCACCGTGCCTGCTGAAGTGATGTGGAGCCCCTGTCACTGTCTGTACAATGGTCAACAAAGGCTACCGGCTCTCCATGCTCCATGCCCTGGATCTCACATGTGGAACCCCAGGTCCCCAGGTTCCCACGACTCCTCCCCCAGGGCTCACCAACACATTCACAGCACACAGGTTCACCCAGCCCCCCTCTTATGGGTCCCTGCCATCAGGAGAATGTCCCATGTAGGGCTGGAGAAAAGGTAGGCTTCTAGGGCAGCAGGGAGACAGGAAGTGTCTTGGGAAAGAGGAGCACATCTGGGACAGGTGGCCCAGGCAACCGGGGGAGACGGTTTCCAGAAAGGGATTAGTTTGATTCTTTTTCTTCCTAGTGAGATCCCCGAGCACAGCCCACTTACAGTAAGCCCTGGCCAGCTAGTAATCATCACTGCACATGGAGCTGAGACATTTCACTTCTTGGCAGGGGAACAAATGCCCAGAGCCCAGCCCACCAAGCACGCCTCTGCCTTCTCAAAAGCCAGCACAGAGACATGACTTTTTAAACCATTGTTTCATTTTCACATGTGATATAATTCTGTGTCCTCCATTACAAATACCAAAGTGAGAGGTGGTACTGTTAAGAAACCTCATCTTCTCCCCATGATTTGCCCTGGATGGGCACGTACCCACCCTCATAGTGTTCAGCACAGGCAGGGAACTTGGAGTTCTTTTGGTTTCAAGACGTCTCGGTTTACATGCAACCGGCTTCTTTCTAAGAAACTGTTTTGTTTGTTTGCATTTTTAAGAGAATCTAAAAAGCTGAAGAGCTTTTTTGGTAACATTTTGGATCTTGCACTTGATTTAATCCCAGCATATTGGGAGGCGGAGGCGGGCAGATCACCTGAGACCTGGAGTTCGAGACCAGCCTGGCCAACATGGTGAAACCCCGTCTCTACTAAAAATACAAAAACTAGCCGGGTGTGGTGGTATGTGCCTGTAATCCCAGCTACTCCGAAGGGTAAGGCATGAGAATCACTTGAACCCAGGAGGGGGAGGTTGCAGTGAACCGGGATCATGCCACTGCACTCCAGCCTGGGCAGCTCAGCGATACTCTGCCAAGAAAAAAAAAAAAAAAAAAACTGCCAGGCTACAACCTCTCATATACAAATGTTCCCAAACTGAGGGGGATAGGATTCTACGTCACTTTCTGGTCTATGTGTCTAGGCTTCCCTGAACCTCTACATGGGGTTACCAGACAGAAGATAAAAATACAAGATGCCTGGTTAAGTTTCAATTCCAGAAAAAAATAATTCTTTATAAGTATGTGACATGCAATATTTGGAACATAGTTACACCAAAATGTTACATAGAGTTGATATGAAGTTCAAATTTAACAGTGTCCTGTATCTTATCTGCAACCCTAATCTTGCCGGGTCTTTTGGCCTCATCTTCCCTCACAGCCCCAGCTGCTGCAACCCTGTCCCAGGGGGATGGTGACACCATACCATTGACACAAAATCCTTCCCTGTATCTCAAGTGAAGAAAAGGGGATGCTTTGTCTATGGATTAGCCATAATATTCACAAAATTAGTATTTTTTAAAGCCTGTGTTATGTGCCTGTTAGTGTATGGAGGAATAACTTCTGAACCAAGATGGCCCTAGGGTATTTCTTGCCAGGCGGGGATCCCTTGGAGGACTCCTCATTCAGTGACTTATTTAAAGAATTCCCTCTGACATCCTTCCAATCAACTCCCTTGGGCACTGAGACCACTGAAAACATGACTATTGATAGTGATTCACACTAAAACATATACTGAAGTGAAATCATTTAGGCTAGCATTTCCTCAACTCAATTATATTATTTGGAACTAAACTATATTTATGTGGGATCCTCCTGGGGGGAAAACACATAATTCCATAATCAAATAAGCAGGAAGCTGTATGCTATATATGCCCATGTGGGAAAGTCACTGTACTTCAGCATACAAAGGTCTGAGGAGTCTTGCAGTCCAGAAACTCCCAGTGCTGACTCAAGCACTATCCAAACTTCTTTGGCCACAGAGCCCACTGAACTCCAGTTCCCTTCTAATATCTATTAATCCTACAGAGAACACTTCGGATATCAGAAATGTAAATGTTTTTGAAACATAACTAACCCTTGAGTTACTGTTTCTTTCTACCCCCTACTTTAGGTCTGGGTTCCTCAGAAGTCTTCCTAGCCAAGCTCCCAGACCAGTGCAGTCACAGTCTTTCTCGAAGACCTTACCCAAGTTCCACCTCCAAGAACTTCCCTGACCCTCCTGGCCTCTCCTGCCCACTCCAGTCACTTCCTTGTTTCTGACTTTTCCCAGCACAGCTTTTTACACATCCCATGTTCTCAGGATATTAATCGAAATATCCTGATTTGACTTTTGCTAGTATTTTCTGATTACTTCATTTCTACCTTAGCTCCTCAGGCAGACTTAAAGCCACCCGTGGGCACTACCCTCCTGTGGGACCACAGCCCCTTAGTGCAAGACGGGCTGGGCATCTGCAGGCTTTTGGTAAGAGCTTATAGGCAGAATTCTGTTTATTGTATGTATTATACCCATGTTCCAATTACTGCAGGTTTCAGGAACAATGGATGTTTTCTAAGAGAGCCATGAGCTGGCTTCTCTCATGCACTATGAGAGATGAGAGATGAATCCCAAAGTCACCTTCTGGGCCCATATTGCTACACCTCCTAATCATCACCATACCAGGGCAAACACTCCAATTCCAACCCAAGTGGAAGTGGGAAAGACCTGAGAGCACTGCAGATTTTCATGAGGGTGAAATAGTTTCCTACTTTGTAAGTCAAAATTCCCAAGGACTAGGGGATCTACAAACTAGAAATTCAGATGATTTCAGTTCTTCTGTCCTGGAAAATACCACTTCACTATCCTAAGGCAAAGATGGCCACGTACTCTTATAAAAAGTTATTGCAAAATGACCTACTCTTAAACTCTGAAGTCACCATACTCTTTTAATGCACCTGGCTGGACTTCAGGATTTTACAGACATTGTATGTGAGCTTCATCACAAACCAAGGCCAGTACGATACAGACTTCCAAGAATTCAACTGCATTTCCATGTTCTTCAGGGAGCTTTAATCTTCTACCCCAAGACTGACTTAAAAAGAAAAACTTGAGCAACAACAGGAGAGTCTCTAAGATACATAATGGGAAATGTAAACACATGTACAAATCAACTGTGCACACACTTCATCGTCCCAGCAGCATATTTCTTCCCATCTCAAGTGAATTATAAAAAAAATCCTTCAAACTCTACACTCAGAGCTTTAAATAGCCTTAGTTTCCAAGGTGAAAGAAATAGACTGATCTTCTAAATGATAACAAGTTAAAAATCTATCAGCCATACGTTGATTTTTTGTAAATCAGTTCTTTTCTAAAAGGTACAAGTCTTTCCAAGAAGGCCCAGGGCAAACTTTATTGGATCGAGTTCCTAAAAATATTACATGAGAAATATGTGAACAGGCTAATACCTTACCTAGATGAAAACATTACCAGGTCTGAGCATTTGGCCTTGGGTAAGAAACATTTTAACATTCTGAAACACTAATGCCTTGCTTGTCCCCAGCTCAATCCTCAAGCGACCGATTAGGAATACTCAAAACAGACGGTTCTGTAAGCACAATTTGTACTAAGTTCTGGATTTTGTAGCAATTTTTCTGCAACTCAAATCTCAATGAGATTTCCAGTAAAATGGATTCTGAACTTCTATATACACAGTAGAGTTTATGATATCACATCATTTCTGCTCATTAGGACTTAGCCCAAATGTCAATTCATCAGAATCTTTCCCTAGCCACCCCAGGTAACGCATCTGCATCCCACACATGAGAGGCATGGTTCTGTACCATGTTAACTACCCAGTTTATTCCCCAAAGTCCTTATAGTACCTGTATTGTCCTACTCATTTGTTAAGTGTGTATTGTTCATCTCTCCTCAGCAGAAAGCAATCCAGATCTCCTTGCAGTCAGGCCCTCTGTCTGGTTCAATCCTATATCCCAAAATCGTATGCCTTGCAGCATAAATTTAGGGATCAATTACATTTTTAAAAGATTTTGTTTTACAGGGGTAAATTACACAAACATGGTTAAAATGGTAAATTTTAAGTATGTAATTCATTAGCATTAAGTACATTCACATTGTTGTGAAACCCTCACCACTATCCATCTCCAGAACTTTTTCATCTTTCCAAACTGAAAATCTCTACCATTGAACAATAATCTTCTATTCTCTCCTCCCCTCTAGTCCCTGGCAACCATGATTTTACTTTCTACCTCTATGAACTTGACTGTTCTAGGACCTCATGTAAGTGGAATCATAGAATATGTGTGCTTTTGTGACTGGCTTATTTTACACAGCATAATGTCTTCAAAGTTTGTCTATGGTGTAGCAGGTATCAGCATTCCCCTCCTTTTGGGGGTGAATAATGTTCCACTGCACGGATAGACCACATTGTGTTTATCCATTCACCTATTGATGGACATACGAGTTGTTTCCCCCTTTGGGCTATTGTGAATAATGCTGTTATAAACACTGGTGTATAAATATCCATCTGATCAGTTTCTGCTTCTAATTCTTCGGGATGTAGACCTAGTGGTGGAATTGCTGGATCATATGGTAATTCGATTTTCTGAGAAGATGTCATGCCACTTTCCACAGGGGCTGTGCCATGTTACATGTGCACTAGCAACAAACAACAGCTTCCATTTCCCCACATCTTCATCAGTGCTTTTTATTTTCTCGGTTTTTTCCAACTGCATTTTATCCAAAGCAATAGTCCCCACTTAAATCTGTTATAGATTAGCTGATCTAGTAAGACACTGAACTGACTTGGTTTACTGTGTAATATATAGTCAGAGGTCACAAACAGCTAAGTAAAAGTAACTTACCTTTCATAGTTGAGCCTGGGCTAGTAGAAGAAAGATTTATTTCTGGATATTTAGAGCCTCTTCACGCTAGAAATATAACCAAGAAATGAAAAGAGACCCAATTGCCACACAGCTTTCTCCCCACGTGGTGTCAGGCTTTTCTCCACAGTGCCCTGGTCAACAGCAAGTGGAACTTCAGGCAGGGATGCTCTGCACAGCACTACCTCCAGGCCCAGCCCCTTCTGAGAGAGAATGCAGGGCCTTCAGGAACGATGGTGTTGGCCATTACAACTTGGAAGGGGCTAGGCACAGTAGCTCACGCCTGTAATCTCAGCCCTTTGGGAGGCCGAGGCGGACAGACTGCATGAGCTCAGGAGTTCAAGACCAGCCTGGGCAACATGGCAAAGCCCCGTCTCTACAAAAAAGTAAAAAAATTAGCCAGACATGGTTGGGGGGCTCGCCTGTGGTCCCAGTCACTTGGGAGGCTGAGGTGGAAAGATCATCTGAGCCTGGGGAGATTGAGGCTGCAGTGAGCCATGATTGTGCCACTGCACTCCAGCCCAGGCAACAGAGTGAGACTCTATCTAAAAAAAAAAAAAAAAAATTAAAAAGACTCGGAAGGAAGGAGGAGTGGCAATTCTAATCATCTGAATGCAATGGCCTGGCTTTATCTTTGCCCAACACTGTAGAAGCCTATAAATATCAAAAGGGGAAAAAAGTTTAATTTCCAAAGCCAAAGTTTGCAGAGCTATGTGACCTCTGAGAGAATAAGGCCTTCTGAGAAAACGTTTCCTGAAGGTCGAATCCAGGCTTAGGGAATAAAGCCACCAGCCAAAGCTCGGTCTCCTTTCACTCAAAACGGCTGCAGTCTTCCTGTCCTGCAGGAGTTGGATCATAAAGAGAAGGCGCTGTGGTCTATTGGACCATCTCCCCAGCCCCTAGCCCAGGGCTTGGCACAAAGCCAGGAATGAATACGTAAGTCCTGAAACAATGAGTTGGGTGTACGGCCTAGCTAAGAAGATTGGGGGCTGCTTTCTTCCTGAAACATTCCACCCTGACTGATGCCTTTTTCATGCACCAGGCCTTAGAGTTCTGGCAGACCCAAGACAGGGGTCCTTCACAGAAGTCCCTGTGATCATCACGGCATGGCCTCATGCGACTTCAGCCAAGGCAGGCCTTCTCCATTCCCGCCTCAGAGCCACCCTAGGAAACCCTGATCTGGTTACAAGAGTATTCAAATCCCTCTCTCTACTCCTCCATCTATTTCTGTGTCCCACCCCTCTCCATCTCCCACACTGGTACTCTCTTCCAACAGTTACAGTAGTGGTAATGATAGTAACAGCCAGCTTCATGTTTTATATAGTGCTTTCAATTGCACTGGTTTATTAGATTCTCAGCATAACCAGATAGGAAAGCCCAGGGGACATCTGACTTACTCGGAGTCCTCCAGCAATGTGTGGTAGGACCAAGCTTCCCGACTCCAACCACCCAGTCCTCTTTGAGAAGCTTTCTGTTCCCTGTTATCCAAGTACCTCCTAGTGTTAAAGTCAAATGCCCCACCCTTTGCTGCTGCTGCTCTGTTACCTACTGAGAAGACAGATAGCTTCCAGCAGGTAGATCCTAATCACACTAACATGTGCAGACTGAACATAATTTCATGTGTTTGTGGCTGTTTTAAACTATGCTCACAAATTCTCTCTTATTCCTCCTTTGAGAAGTGAAGCTTAATTTCCCTCCCTTCTAGTGTGGGCTGGACTTGATAACTCGCCTCTAATGAATAAATAAGGTGAAGTGATGAGGTGTGATTTTAGAGACTAGGTCAATAAAAGCCACGTGGCTTCATCCTTGCTTTCTGTTTTTGGGAATTAGACTACCACTAGTCATCTCTATCACGAGGGAACCATGCCTGTGCCTGGTGTGCACTTGCCCAGCTGAGTCCTTATTGATTGAGATAAAACTGCTGGGCAAGAAGAGGTATATACTTCTGAAATGACTGTCATAGAGATCGCCCAAATCACATCAAAGATTGGGCAAATCAGTATCCTACCAGCAGTTTATCCAGGTGTCTCATCATGCCCTGGTCGGCAGTGATTATTAAAAGCCACTTCTTAATTCAAATAATTTAATTTCTTGTGATGAAGTTTCAGGAAGAACCACGGAAAGATATGTGAGTGGCTAAGAGAACATTTCTCTCAAATCATAAACCATATTGCTGTTTTCTCCATCTCAGTCCCCCCCCCCCCCCCCCACTGACCTTGACTCCTCTTACTTCAGCTGGGCTGCAACCAAGGCAGAAAACAAATCATCTCTGTCATGAAAGCCACTGAAATGTAGCCATAAAAAATGGGGCACCATCTCCTCTTGCCCCTGTAAACATCTGGCAATTATCATGGGCAACGTGCCTTTTACCCCACTGAAGATACTCAATTGCATTCTGTTCTGTAACACTAAATATTCTTTCATCCCTTTGACCTATATAAACTTTCTTCAAATTTTAAAAATAAAAACAAAAAATAAAGATGATATATGTCTATTAGCACAAAACAAGATGGGCAACCTGACCAAAAAGGGGCCCTGATTTCCAAGTTAGCAATGATGCTGTCTCTCACAGTGATCACCAGGCTGTGTCCTGAGGAAGACCAGTGTCTGCAGGTCTACAGATATTACATCACCTTCCAGGAGATACGGTCTGGGAATGCTGGCCAAGCTTACATGAATGGATGGGCTGATAGATGGACTGATGAATGAAATATATTCATGCCTATACTTACTGAACTAAAGAGTGAAGTTTTCTAGATAATTTGAGTATATGTGTAATACAGTTTTAGATATTTCAAATTATATTTAATACTACCAATGCAGTTATTAATAGTAATTTTCTTTTTTTAAGAGGTAAGGTCTTGTTCTGTCACCTACGCTGGAGTGCTGTGGCATGCTCACGGCTCACTGCAGCCTCAAACTCATGGGCTCAAGGGACCCTTTCACCTCAGCCTCCCAAGTAGCTAGGACTACAGGCGAAAACATTCAGCTAATTTCTTAATTTTTTATTGAGATGGGGTCTCGCTATGTTCCCCAGGCTGGCCTTGAACTTCTGGCCTCAAGCAATCCTCCCATCTCAGCCTCCCAAAGCATTGAGATTACAGGCTGAGCCACGGTGCCCTGGCAGTCATTTTCTTGTATGTCCTTGCTTCAACGGCTACACATGAAGCTCTAGTGCACATATAAGTCACTGTTGAGTACTCAGGAGAACACGTTCGGTCTCAGGATTATTTGCCAACTGCATACGTTTTCTGTGCAATCTACTCTAATAAAAGTATATGTGCACTGTGCTACTTTGATAAGAGGTATAGTGACTCAAAATTGCCTTTTGTCTTGTAAGTATTTACGCACATTTCCCAGAAAAACCAGTTGCTTGATTTGAATATGTAAACCTAGTATATAAAAGCCAGAAAAGAGAAGTTCAGAAAACAAGCAAAAGTGGGAAGGACAGGCAACAGGCATGTGGGTGGTCGTAACATCCTTGGGGAACAGTATTTCCAAGGAGACGGAATGGAGCAAAAACTCTTTTAACTCCCTCCCAGCCACAGCCACGTAAAGTCCATGACTTTCATCTAGGTGCAATGGCACGAGCATGTAGGCTCTGCTTGTCAGGAGGTGGAAGGATGCCTGAGATCCAGAGTCCGAGGCCAGACTGGGCAACATAGCAAGACCCCAGCCTCTAAAATTTAGCAAAGAGCCCATGCCTTTCAAATTTCTTCCCTTAGATCCTACACAGACCACTCTAGGCATGGCAGGGATAACTGGCCATTTAATCAACCTACAAAGAGCAAGGTTAACCGACTTGGACTAGGCAACACAGCCAGGTTGAAGGACAAAGACCCAGATAGGCTTATACCTCAAAGGGGCAACATCTAGGTTAGCAACACTCATTTGTGGATGACCACCCCACTCCTGCGCATCCAGGACAACCATTGTGCAGTGCCCATGCTCTACCTGAAGTGCCCTCCTCCATCTGAGGCCTTCCTCATGGACAGTGTCACATGCTGAACTTCAGCCACAGCCCAGACACCAACTCCTCTGGGAGCCCCTTGCCTGCATTCTCTACCCTTCTCTATCACAGTCCCACCCCCTGCGGCCCTACAGCGCTTCCTCTACACCTACGTGGATCACACCTCACTGAGCCGACTCCTGCTTTCCTAATACACTTAGATTGAGACCGTGTCCTTTTCTACTGGATTTCCCCTGCCCCTAACAGAGAATAAGGGCTCAGTACAATTTGATTCAGCTGAGATGGAAAAGCTGACATCATCTACCCTGCATGCCATTAGAGTGACTTCTACCAAATGAATAAAACATGATCATTTTGCATAAACTCAGAAAAGCATTTTTTTCCTCTAACCAAATTGAAGAAGAACTAATTGAGCACTTCCTGGTATCCTAACAGTTATTCCTTTTTAAATCACCACATGGTTGCCATGCCTTAGGTGGCTGTACCATATATCCCCATCATCCAGGGACCAGCCAGATGACATCAGGGTGTGGAGACACAGTTAGACCTCCCCTCATTGTATAGCAGAGTCTTGTTTTAATGAAAAAGTCCCACTTTCTTCCCCCACCGAAACTCCCTTAAGTCCATATAACTCGCTGTGGATGGAGAGGTACTGTTATCATAGCTGTGTGTGTTCTGAAAGGGCACATCCACAACTGATAGTGGCCAGAGGTGAGAAAACAAAATGGAGAGCAGTCTGCAAACACGTGCCTCATCCACCCCACTCCGCCTGAAAAAAACTTACTTCCTTTCTCAAGAGACACCTGTGTGCCTTTTCATTCTCCCTACCATGTGGCCAAACCCTCAAAACTAACGCTTTAGTTCTGAAGTTTACCCAGGTAGAGACGGAATCATTGATGACATTTATGTGCTCACTCAAAACAAACAAACAGGCGGGCACAGGGGCTGACGCCTGTAATCCCAGCACTTTGGGAGGCTGAGACAGATGGATCACGTGAGGTCAGGAGTTTGCGACCAGCCTGGCCAACACGGCAAAACCCTGTCTCTACTAGAAATACAAAACTTAGCCAGACGCAGTGGTGGGCACCCGTAATCCCAGCTACTCGGGAGGCTGGGGCAGAAGAATCACTTGAACCCAGGAGGCGGAGGTTGCAGTGAGCCAAGATCGCACCATTGCACTCCAGTTTGGGCGACATGGTAAGACTCCATTGCAAACAAACAAATGAAAACACAAAAGGCAAAACACACAACTTTTTTCTACTTTAGAGGAAGTGGAAGGGAACTACTGTGTGTGTGCCAGGCATCATGGAGAATGTTTCACATGCACCGTTAACCCATCCTCATGTCCACTCCAGGAAATGTATCACTAACCCTCATGCTAGAGTGAAGAGAACCACATTTCAGGTAAGCTAAGTAACTTGCCCGAGGCCACCTTCCTTCACACCCTGCAAGGATGCCTCATCTTAAGAGATTCTTCAGTGTTAACTAAATGACACTACTCCCCAGAGCATTCTATCTAGTTTCCCTCTATCTCAAGTTTATCCTATTGATTTTTATTGGCTCCTTTATTGGACTCAACTTCCTTTCCCTTAAGATGTCGCTACCTGGCATTAACCAGGTGTTCATTGCTCAAAGTAATCAGTTTCCTCAATCTTCCTTTATTAAACAACCTGTTTCCTTAATCACTCCCTACCCCCAACCCACCCCCAGTGATTCTGCTACTGAGTGCTGGCTGGCTAAAATCAGCTCTAAAAGAGACCTTCAAAAACTGATATCACAACAACTCTCATTACCACTAGTCAACAGACATGCACTATGGAACACCTAATGTGTGCCAACCCTGTGCAGCAATGTGTATGGGCTGCACGGTGTGGAAGGGATCAGGACAGTGTTTGGGTGCCTACTATGCCCAGGGGCATTACACATTACCTCTTTAATCTGGGGTACATTTATATCCATTTCACAAATGGGCAAACGGAGACCTAGGTTAGAAGTCCCTTGCCTGGAAACAAAGAGGCTAGGATTGTGGCCATGGAGCCCCAGCCTCTCCAGGAGGCCTCCTATATGCTGCCTGGCACAGTGCAAAGAGCCCTCCAGCATACAAAGAACAGACCAGCCGCGGTCCTCAGGAGCTCACCGCATAGTTGGGAAGCCTGGCTGCTCATTTAAAAAAACCCTGCAGTTCAAGCGAGTATTTGCAGGGGGATCAATGAGTGGGCAAATAAGAGTGGGCCATGATGTGGGAAGAGCAGGGCACTGGGGGAGACCCCAAGCAGAAAGACATGAGCCAGGCTGGGCGTGGTGGCTCATGCCTGTAATCCCAGCACTTTCGGAGGCTGAGGCGGACAGATTGCCTGAGGTCAGGAGACCAGACTGGCCAATGTGGTGAAACCCCATCTCTATTAAAAATACAAAAATTAGCTGGGTGTGGTGGCGGGCGCCTGTAATCCCAGCTACTCGGGAGGCTGAGGCAGGAGAATTGCCTGAACCCAGGAGGCGGAGGTTGCAGTGAGCTGAGATTGCACCACTGCACTCCAGCCTGGGCGACAGGGCGAGACTCCGTCAGGAGAGGGGAGGGGAGAGGAGGGAAGAGACATGAGCCAGGCTGTGCTGTGGGAGATGATCCTGAGAACAGCCTCTCCCTGTGAGTCCATCACGTTGACCCTGCCGGACTGCAGCCATTTTCACAGGTCATGCCCTTCTATCACCAAATCTCCACAAGTTCTCTGAAGGAACAGGCCACTTCTTTCCACCAAACTACTCAACTGAGTGCTGCATGTGCTCTGATCCTTCCCAACTTTCCCTTCTCATTCTTCTGCATGTGAACTTTGCTGTGAATATGGCCTGCGGGGTCCTGTGAGGGCCGCAGTCAGCCCATCTTGGAGAGCCCCTTTCAACACTTCTCTGAGCAGCGGAATGAGGCAATGGGAAAGTGGGCAGGAAGCCCAGGCTGACTTTCATGGTGAATTCCCTGAGCCCTGTGGAGATGCTGCCCTTGAGAAGTCATCAATCAACAGCAAACCCGGGGGGTACATTACTGACTGCTGCACATTTCTGGTCGCTCTTTCTGCAAACAGGATGGTACATATCACAGTTCTATATTGGTGCAGGCTGTAAGGACAATCTATTTGCTATCAGTGTGTGTCGGGTAAATCCATATCCCATTAGGCCAATTTTGCTCAAGCACATGCCACTTTCACTTTTATTTATACAGACACATTCTTGAGTCTCTGGCAAACGATGCTACATTTGCTTCTGGGCCACCGCCAGAGCAGCCTTTAAAACCAGGTGAGCACTCAGCACACCTGGGAAGCATACAACCAAAGCAATTCCATTTGGTCTGTAACACAAACAGAGCACAAACTTCACCACACTGCCTTTCCAGAGGCACTTGTCCCCCTCCTCCCTCACTCCAACTTGCCTGAGTCCTCAAGTTCTCAGCTTGTCAACACTCAACTTATGATTTATGCACTTCACTTTTCCTGTTTCTAGTTTTTTTTCCCTCTGCTCTCTTATGAAAAAAAAAAAGTATCAAATATCTAGTGAGCCCCCGTTCATCCAGCACTGTGTTAAGCTATAAGAGAAATACAAAGAACAGCAGAATGCTGTCCAGTGGCTTCATCCATCTAAGTGGACAGGCATGGGACATGAAAGGGCTTACTGAGCAACGCACACTGGGGCCATGGGAGCTCACAGAAAGCTGTCACCTTTCTCTGGGGAGGTCAGCAGAACCTGAGTGGAACAGATTTTGTTGCACAGAGAGCAGAAGGGCAAGCCTTCTGGGAAACAGAACCATCGAAAAGCAATCGTGGAGGTGGTAAGGTACAGGGTGTTTGGGGACCTGCTTACGTGGAAAGAAGAGTTTCTGGAGTGGCAGATAAGGCTGGAAACAGAAGCCAGATGTCAACTGTGGAAAGCGGGGCCAAGGTAAGCAGGTAGCCTTTGCCTTCCAACAGGAAGATATCAGATTTGAGCCACTGTGTTGTTTTGCTTAACAAGAATGCTGCGGCAGCACTGTGTAGGAAGACGTGGGGACGGGAGCCACTGAGAGCAGCAAGTCTGTACGAGAGATTCTGAGGCACCTGACAGTGAGGAGTACCTGGGCTGGCGTGGTTGCCATGGGAATAGGAAAGCAGGAGCAACAGGTGCACATGGCATTTGTAAGGAGAGCCAAGGCCTTGTGACTGAGAACAAGGAAGAGGAAGCAGTCCAAGGTAAGAGTGATATGCCTAGTGCTTAGCTCTGAAACCCCCACTCGACGTGGGGAAGATCCCCACTGCATGATTGTTGATGGAAGGCAGAGCCCCAGGTCTTCTACAGAAGCCGAAGGAGTCCAACACAATTTTCCTCCCACTGTTCAGGTGTGTGGCCCACCTTGATCACACAGTTCTACCTGGGACTTGGAAACTTGAGAGGGTGGAAAGGACACAGGGATGGTTTAGGATTCAATCCCAAAGAAGGCATTCAGTAGTGATAGCCAGCATCAGGATGGGAGCAACGGTGGCAGCTTTTGTGGTACAACTTGGGTTGAGTTCCTGTGGCATGGCAGAGTGTGCTTTGCCAACAATACACCAGCCTGCCCATTTCTTTTTTAGTTATGCAATGGGCTTCCAAAAATTTCTTTGAGTCAGAATCGCTTTCCATTGCTGGCTGACAACTAACAATATCAAATCCAACCCAGTATCTATGCCCCTCCTAAAAGCCCTCATTTTCAAACACCCAGACTTCATAGCCTCCAGCTCTGCTAAGCAGACAAAGCAAGCAACTTCACTGAGCACGTAACTTGTGTTCACTTCTGTTAGCCAACATTCCAAGGTCCAACTAGACGATGCGTGCTGTCAGGACAGGGGCCTAACGTCTTCTAAATCCACTTCTGTTGCATAATTCCACTCTATCCAACAAAATCTGACTTTACCCCATCCCTCAATCAGCATAGTGCCTTATGCAGCGTAGCACTCCATATACCTGTAGAGCAATCTGAATTTATTCATTCTAGGCAAAAATCTGAAAAGCCCCTCATGGGTTCAGTACATATTGCTATGATATTTAGAAAGTTTTGAAAAGACCAGGTATGGTGGCTCATACTTGTAATCCCAGCACTTTGGGAGGCTGAGGCAGGCAGATCACTTCAGGCCAGGAGTTCGAGACCAGCCTGGCCACTATGGTGAAAATCCCATCTCTACTAAAAATACAAAACTTAGCCAGGTGTAGTGGTGGGTGCCTGTAATCCCAGCTACTCAGGAGGCTGAGGCACAAGAATTGCTTGAACCTGGGAGGTGGAGGTTGCAGTGAGCCGAGATCATGCAACTGTGATCCAACCTGGGCAACAGAGTGAGACCCTGTCTCACACACACACACACACACACACGTTGTGAAAATATACTGAGAAACAGAAGGAACAGAGAGTACTATGCACTGAAGCATTTCTATGACAGTTTCAAAATAATCCAAGGGGAAGAGGAAATGGGTACAAGTACAGATGAAGTAAGACTGGCCATGGGTAATAACTAAACTAGGAATAGATCCATGGGAACTACATTATTCTCTCTGCTTTTGATATTGAAATTGTCCATAATAAAAGCTTTAAAAGATTAAATCATAACTATCAAAATTAAAACGACTATCCTTCAGAGTCTAAGCACCAAGGGAGAGGACTCAAATCTCCGGTAATGGTGATAAGTAATTGCTCTGGAACAGAGAGTAAGCACTGAGCTCCGTGTATTAGAAAAAGCTGGGATTCAGTAATAATGCTAAACCTCCATTTACTAGAGTGCTTTCAGGGAAAAAAGGCACTTCAATAAGGGACTGACAACTGAGGATTTGAGCCTAAAGAGCACAGAAGGGTGAAGGGGTAGTGATTCCGTCCTCTGCACAGCTCATGCAGTTCCAGCCCACATGTTAATCTTTGTGGTAACTGGAGGAGGAGTGTGTGAACTTTGTGTCCATATGAAGCTGGTATCAATCCCAGAATATCAAGTTCACTAAATCAGAACACATAAAAATGGAGGGAGCCAGAAGCATGCTCATGATTCTG
Organism: Piliocolobus tephrosceles; assembly: GCF_002776525.5. NCBI lineage: Eukaryota > Metazoa > Chordata > Mammalia > Primates > Cercopithecidae > Piliocolobus > Piliocolobus tephrosceles. Next base: position 46,118,066 of record NC_045448.1, on the reverse strand, counting down.
CAGATATAACTTCTGTAATTCTGCAGCCGCCATTTCCCATTCCCGGGAAGTCTATTTAAGGCATGCCTGACTTCCTATGGAACACACCTAGTGTTAAGAAGCAGAGGTGTACACTCAGATTTGAGGGCTTCCCCCACCCCACCAATAGCCAGTACTGCGTTTAAATACTTAAGCAGAAACTTCAAAAAGGACTTGCCTGAGAATGACACACACATGCCACAGACAAACTCTGTTAAGTATTAACGTAGAAAATCAAAATCGATGGGAGATTTGCTATAAGACACAAGTTCATATCTGAAGGTGTCTCTCTCACCCTCTTCTGCATCATCCAGTGTTTGGAGGGCGCTTATAGACTATTTATGCCCGGTGCAGTGCTCATCACTGTCCCTGGGGCTTTGCTGTCCTGGCTGCAAGTCCTTATAAGGTGGAGTCTGCTTTCTCGCACCCTCCATATATTTCACGTGGTACCACTGCAGCTGTCAGCTCTCCTGCACTCACACCCCACAGCGTGTTCCCCTCCCCCGACTCGGTATACTCTTAGTCGCTGAGCTCCTGCCCCAGCTGCCCCTACTTTCCTTAAGCCAAATGCAGTTCCTTCTCTGTAACACCATCTGCTTCTATAACAGAGCAACACAAATGATATGTGGTCTACAGATAATTAGTATTTTGTTGTAATTTCTAATTATGATCACAGGTTACCTCTTTGGAGGTATCTCAGGATAAGTCTCAGGCCATCTGAATTCCTGAGAGAACCCCACACGGGTTGGTTTCGCTGGCCAAGGTCTCCCCACTTTCGGTTCTCCTTGAAGGGCAGAGCACCATCTGTACTTGAGGAAATCTTATCATCTTGACGGTAAACGTTCCGGATGGAGGCTATTGAAAAGGTTAACTCCCTGGAAATCAAACTAGCCTTTTCTCCACAGTACTCCCCGGCTTCCTCTTTGGAAGAGTATTTCTGGCCAGGTGTGGTGGCTCACGCTTATAATCCCAGCACTTTGGGAGGCCAAGGTGGGTGGATCACCAGAGGCCAGGAGTTTGAGACCAGCCTAGCCAACATGGTGAAAACCCCATCTCAACTAAAATTACAAAAATTAGCTAGGTGTGGTGGCGGGCACCTGTAATCTCAGCTACTGGGGAGGCTGAGGCAGGAGAATCGCTTGAACCCAGGAGGCAGAGGTTGCATTGAGCCGAGATCACACCATTGCACTCCAGCCTGGGTGACAAGAACGAAACTCCAGCTCAAAAAAAAAAAAAAAAAAGACTGTTGGGAAATCCTACTTCTGCATTTTTTAAGCATGAGGCAGGAGGCTTTCCTGTGGCCAAATGTTTGGGGAACCCTTGCATGCTGTGTCCATATCTAGAGATTCACAACAAACATTAGCATAGTAAAGGCTTGGCAATTAAGACATCTTCTTAACATACTGTTTCCCCAAATAATACACAGTGAGACTAGAGTTCTCGAGAACTCCTTGGGCTGTTGCAACTACAGTTTAACAGTTTCAAAGCAGCTAAGCAGGAGCTAGAGGACAAACCCAGGGTCTTTTGCCACTTTTAATTCTTTGCCATCTGTTATACCAAGGATCATCCACACACACATTCCCAAAAATACTCACAACCATTCCATGTTTTGGCTATAACCTCAGTTCTGTTTTCATCTGCTGACTCTGGAAATCTAGGTCCATGTCTAATGATCACAGATCACGGGAGATACATCGGACTGGTTTCCAGCACACACTCTATCCTTCTAGTGTGCTCACCTGTCCTGCAGACGATGGGAAGCTAAAGCCAACTCTCAAAGTCCCTACAGCTACAGTTCCAGATATGATTTAGGTTGGGCCAGTTAGATGTCCTTTTGTGAAATTTAGAAGGCCAAAGTGAGGCAGAGACCACATTTTGGCAGCAGCTGCCATTTGCACAGCAAGCAAAGTCCAAGAGCACCTGGTTCTTCTATGACAGTTTTAGCCAGTGTTGCAGCATGCAGGTACCAGCTTTGTGGGTTCCAGGAGGCAGGACCAGGACATCATTTGCAGATGCTGATCATAGCTGATGTGGCAATGGTTCTAAAACCATAAAAGTCATGGCTTCCTGACTGTGGGACCCTCTCAAGCATGGCTGTTGAAATGTGGTTCTGGAGAAGTGGCTTCATCTGTAGGAGCGGCAATAGCTTTCTTGGTGGTCTAGTTCTGTAGTGTGGTTCCGGGGTACTTATTCCTGAAACCGCCACCTAGAGACCTTTGTCTTCAGAACTCTTCATAGTTCTGTAAGTCATTTAATTCCTTATTATAAATTCCTTCCTTGTGTTTGCTGTAATATATTCTGTTTTCTACAACTGAACCTTGACCCACACCCCAACTCAAGCTGTGTTCCAGCAAGGATGATCTAGCTTCTCAGTCTCACCTTGATGGCTGTGGAATTTCAGACACAGATCACTATCTATTGTCCATCCAGGTGGGAAGCCTTCTGCATGGTTGATTGTGGCCAAAATGCTGAGAGTATAATCTGCAAAGCTGGCTTTCTGCAACCAAGCATGTACCCTGGGTCAGGTCCAATGGGAGGCCCTGCCTATCAAGCAGGAATGAGGCTAAAACTTCTGGAGGAGCAACTCTGTTATAAGCCACCACAGATAGACACCATGTAAAAACCCAGGCATCAGAGTTTACGAGAAGGAGCAATACTCCTGGGTTCTAATTCCAGCCCATGTTACTTAAACTCTGAGCTTCTGACCCCGTTCTGCCACGTGAGGCTAGTGACATTGTCCACCTCATACAATGATATGAAAGAACTTGAGAGTAGACCCAAAAGGTCTTTAGAAAAAACTATTCTAGTAAAGAATGACATTTATTACCACTACTATTGTTACTAGCATTGGAGAATCATTACCGAGAGGGACCTTTTCCCACACGTTTAAAGGTACTTGCTAAGTATTTAATACTCATAACTTTTCAGCACACTGGCATTTAAAGAAAAAGGTTTATGAGCTTCATAAAAAATCAGCACTCAAAGTGCAATGCTTCCTTTAGATTACAGCCAAGCGTTGGAAAGGTTTTAAAAAGTCATTTGACTTCAGTATTGTCAAGACTCATTGCAGGGTTACTGTTATCATGTCAGCTGTATTTTTGTGCTATTCTCCAAGATGGCTGGACTATTTCCTGTGCCCATGTAGTTAGGTAGTTCTGGGTTTTTACTGTTGCTGTTTATGTTTAAGCAAGCCTGTTACTTCACTTTTTAATGCAATAGAAGTCATCATGGCAGGTCTGTTTTACCGCTAGCATTAAAATGCCAAGTCCCCTCTAAGCAAATCCTCTTCATACAATCTCAAAGTGGGCTCTAAGATGGCCAGAGAGCCATGGGCAGGGGTTCTTGGGAAGAGACAGAACAGGCAGGAAAGCAGGCAGCAGCCAGACACAGGCTAAGAAGCTCAGAGTGGGAGTGGGTTAGGAATTGGGACAATTGACATAGAGGAAATGAGAGTCACCTGGAGCCAGAGCTCCCAGGGCTGAGGACAGTTCTGCAAGCACTTCGCCATGCATTCTAGGGCCAAGAACAGAAATTCTCCAGCATGTGAAGCCCAGAGCCCATGGCTAGGACAGGTAAGGGTTCCAACTGCCAGGAAATGTGGGGTCAGTGGCAAGACGCCCATGTAGGCCTCTTGAGGAGGAAGAGGAGGAGCAGGAGGCCACTGATCAGGGAATTCAGTGGGAAAGATTCACGTTCTGGGGAGGTGTGGGGCCAACATTCTTTACACACCTGATTCTTGGATTTACATTGCCAAAAGAGCCTTCGTTAAAAAGCAACTCCATGGGATTTCTCCGAGGCTCCCTCATGCATTTAAAATAAGACTTTGCTTTTTAAATTATCCTACACACAACATTTTGGGAAAATAACAAAATTCAAAGCACCCAAAACCCACAAATTTGTGGATTTGTTTTTAACCGTAAGAGAAACCATTTTCCACTGCAATATGAAATCACGGGAGTTGCCTTAACCCCCAAATATACACTTTAGGATGAAATGTTTGCTTTGGCTAGAGAACTAAATCCTATTTGTTGTCAACAACAGTCAGAGAAATTTGGCCGGGCTACGATTATGCACTGCCCAAATAGCCATCCAGGCCAGAGGCAATCAGACAGATACATTAATTCATGTAGATTAACTTTTTTAAATGAAGTGGGCCAGGCTTGTTGTGTGTAGGAAGACATGTATCAAAATACACATAGCCACTCTCTCTCCAACCCAATTAATAGCAGCAGCTTCCTCCAAGGACATTGGAGAATGGGCTGCGAATATAAATGTCCCAGGCAGAAGGTCCCTGAAAGCAAGGCCTTCTGAAGAGTGCTTTGCTCTGTTCCCTAGGGTTGATTAAAAAAAAAAAAAAAAAGGAAGCTTTGTCAGGTCCCTTCCCTCCAGACACACACATCATTTTATTTGGAAGTCACATGGTATGATTAAATTTAACTGGGTGGAGCAGTGGAAAACCACAGTATTAACAACATAATTCTTTCTGGGGAAAGATTCATTCTGCCAAGTGCAAAAGATAATTCTGAAAGCTCTGAGCCACTAGCTGCTTTCAATATTCGTTTTAAATCCAGAGAGACCAAGTTATAAGAAAGTACACCTCTGCTCACTGTGGCATTGTTTCTAATAACCAAAATCCTGAAAACTACCTGGATTTTCATTTGAGCTCTTGGTAAAAAAAATATATATACATATACATATACATATACATATACATATACATATGGACCATATATAACAAATCACATGCAGCTTATACAATCAGATATGTGTCTGTGTCCGCATGTATACGCACAGGTACAGACAATTTCTAGGAGACAGAAGTAAGCAGAAGTCACCTCCGGGGAACAGAACTGGTTGGGGAAAGGGTGTCTTTTGCTCTTCGCCCCTCTGTGCTGGTTGAATTTTTTACAATGAGCAAGTATTACTTTCATAAATTGGAAAACCTAGCCATGAAAACATTTTTAAAAAATCACTTTAAGAGCCCACAGGCCAGGAACTCTAAAGAGCTCATTGTTGACTGGCTCAGTCACCAACAAGCTGTAGAGGTGGAAATGTTTTGCAGCTGCAAATTCCTTGCCATTTACAAGGCATACGCTAGCTCCCTTTATTCCCATAACATAGTCGTAGGTGTTGAGACAAGACACTTCCTGCCATAGTTACTGCTTGCATTTTACCTCCACAGAAATGGAGACTTTAGAGGTTGGAGGACTTGCCTAAGACCACAGGGGTTGCAGAACAGGGAGATCTGGTCTTGAACCCAGGCCTCCTTCCTCACCATGATCCTGTTGTCATACCATGAACCCTGGACAGGTCACTTCTGGTTTTGGTTTGCCCAGCAATAAAAGGGAGACTTTATCATAGGCATCCTTTCAACAAGTGAGTCAACAGTAGCATTTCCCTTTTATCAAAGAGGAAACAACTCAGAGGTTGAGTAACTTGCCCAGTGGCAGAACCTGAACTCAGAACCCTCTCACCCCACCTCCTGGCTGAGATGCCAGGCCTCTCCAGACTTTCCCCTCCACCTGAAACAGTGCTGGTTTCAGGATCCAGATGTTCACAACAGTCCTGGTTGTTACAAGTATTCTAAAAACTGTGACAGGGAGGGGCTGGATAGCAGTCTACAACACCACCCACTCTCAAGGCAGTTGCCAAAAACCCAGCTCTATGCCCCAGAAGGCCTTGGGCAGTCTCAAGGATTCTGAGCGACTCTGCAGTAAGGGAAAAACCTCAGCTCTGCTAAGCATTGACAATGTGGGAAGCAAGCTCCAAGGATTCCCAGGACTTCTCCCCAAAGCCCAAGCCCCTCCCCAGGCAGACAGAAGGGAGTTTCCCACACACTCTCCTGCCTGTGTGTGTCCCACACCCTGTTCCCACAGTGGCTGTGCAGAAAGGACATGCCAGCCCCATTTGCCCTTCCTTCCAGCACGACAAGCCGGGAGGACAACGTCTTCCTAAGGAACTGACTGACATCATATGGGGAGTGTAGTGTGGCATGGTAGTTGTGCAGACTCACTCTCAGCACAGGCATGAGAAAAACTATAAATGTGTAAGAACTATAGTATACATTTAATGCCTCCCACCCCAAAAAGGCAAAACCCACGCAGATGAGCAAGAGGGAGGGGCCTGTTAGGCTTGTACATGCGGAGAAGGGTAGCTCTGCTCTGCCTGTGCCCCCAGCACGATGGGGAACTCACCTCTAGGAGCCTTCCAGACTCTGTGCCTGGCTCCCGCAGGCCATTAGACACTGGCCACAGCTGAGTCAGCAGCAGGGGCTGTAATGGGCTTCCCTCGGGTCTTCACCCACACCACAGGCCAGCCAAGAGTCATCCCTGCAGGGCGCCTCAGAGTCCTCTCTGGATTGCGCTGCAACACTACAGCTTTCTGACAACGCAAGCTCAGTGACCAGTTAATCTCCACAAAATCCAAATCCATACTTGGCTCTATTTAAGAGCAATCTGTTTGGGTAGTCCCCAAATGGCAGCGTTGATATGCAGTGAACACACAGAACGAACATACAGAATGGCTGGCTGGAGGAATGAGAGTCAGTACCTCAAAGAAGTACTACAATGTGAATTTGAATATAGAAGGCTTTTTTCCCATTTTTTACCCAACTAAAATTTAAGCTCAGAGTGCCAAGTATTTGAGTAGCGACTGGCCGTCGCCACTCATTGCTGCAGGGAGTGTGGTTTCAGTCCCGCTTTGCCAGATGAACATGTGTCAAGCCTTTGCATTTCCGAAGCAGCGGCCAGCTTTATTAGCTTCCAAGTCCTTTTGCAGGGAGCCTGCTTGCTTGTCCTGCCAGAGGTGATGACAGAAGCCAGAGCTTCCCTGGAATCAGCAGACTCAGAGGTAACACGTGAACATTTAAGAAACGTTGAGTGCAGGCCCAAAGGGGCAAGTGGAATCAGATTCCAGCTCTTAAGGCAGGCTCCTTTCTGCTCACTGTCTTCTCCATCCTTCTCTTCCATTGGTGGATGGGCCTCCAGGGTCAAGGAGTAATTGAGAATAAGCCAATTTTCTGAATAACTCAAGAAAGAAAAACCTCAAATATCATCATAAGGCAAAGCATCTAGTAGGAAGCCAGTCAACAACTGTTTATTCTGCAGTGATGATTTTCCAAACATCATTTTTCTTTGGAGTAGTTAGACTCACGTCCCCAAGACATCTTTGAATTTGTCAATCCCAGCAATGAAGGAGGACCCAGTACCAGAGAGTAGACTCATCCAATGAGGCTTCAGACTACTATGAGACTGTGGACATCAGAGTGAGGATGTTGCATTAACGCATGTGTGATGCTTGCGTACAAATATTAATAGCAACCCACATGCAGAACTACATGGCTACAGGAGATATTGCAGCTGTCTTGGAGGACAGCATCAAAAGCCAACTGACATAAAAACAACGGTGTTGTAACTTCACAGCTTCTACATGGAGGTATATCACCGTGGTATCCTCAACCTGAAACTCAAAACCCAGTCACCACATATTAGCTATGACATCATGATATTGGAAGGAAAACATGTAGGTGAGACAAGTCACCAAAGCAGAACAAACAACTATAACACCTTAATTTCAGCCGGGCGCGGTGGCTCACGCCTGTAATCCCAGCACTTTGGGAGGCGAAGACGGGCGGATCATGAGGTCAGGAGATCAAGGCCATCCTGGCTAACACGGTGAAACCCCGTCTCTACTAAAAAATACAAAAACAAAAACTAGCAGGGCGAGGTGGCGGGCGCCTGTAGTCCCAGCTACTTGGGAGGCTGAGGCAGGAGAATGGTGTAAACCAGGGAGGTGGAGCTTGCAGTGAGCTGAGATCAAGCCACTGCACTCCAGCCCAGGCAACAGAGCGAGACTCCATCTCAAAAAAAAAATTAAATTAAATAACACCTTAATTTCATTTCTAAACTTTAAAAATATTAACTCATGCTTAGTTTATATCTTGCTACAGAAACACCTTTCCCTGCTGGCCAGTCAGACCTGACATATCAGTACTTTGGAAATAGCTCATAAACCCAATGGAAGGCAAGGAAATGTCTCCTTAGGCTATTGTCATGACAACACACGGAACTCCACATGCTCCAGAGGTCTTCGAGCTACCACTGAGCTTCTAGTTTCTAGTTAACCTGCACAGCTACATAGCCCTGGATAGCCTTGGGCAGCTAGTTACAATTCAATCTTGTTCCCTCAATAGTAAAGAGTAAGATTAAGGACACAGAGCCAGAAGGGCTGAGTTTGCAACTTGACTCTACCTCATATTGTGTGACTTAGGTAAGTCATTCCATCGTGCTGGGCCTTAGTTTCCTCATCTGTAAAAATGGGGATGATTATAGCACCTATCACATAATGATGCTGAGATAATTAAGAGAATAAACATCGCATAGTTAAAATCCTTCTTGAGGAATAGTAAGCACTATGTAAGAGTTGGCTATTATACTATTTAGTGCATATTAAGGATCTATGAAGCACTTTGAATACAAAAGCTTTTCATTGCAATCACTATATTTATAAATGTCTGATTTGGTTACTGAAATGTTATTTAAGTACCATTATATCCAAAAATAATAATGAGGCCTAGAAATTCTATTTAAAATGTGTCCATCTAAGTGTTTTAAAATGTGTCCACCTGGATTGCAACATTTGTCTCATCCTTTATTTTTCAGCCTGTACAAGACTAAATTAGACACAGCATGTTCTATATATGGATTGCCTTAATTTCATGGCTGTGCTTCTCCAGACAGACACTACAGAGCAGGAGAAGGTGGGCTCATTAAGATACCAGCTGCAGGCCCTGAAGGAAAATACACCCTGAAATCTTGAAAGAGCTGTTCTGAGTCCTTAATATCTAGTTCTTACTTACTGATCTACGATAATGAAAGTGACAAGTAGTGATTCTTTAATAAGACTGTATTCAAACCACAGTAGTCCTTGGTATCTGGCCAATCCCTATACAAATACTCTGTTGCATTCTTTCCGAAAGACCGGATATTTGTTGTGCACCTACTATGAACTAGCCACTGTGTGAGGCACTGGTATACATATACTCCTTGCTTTTACACTGCTATCCAGGGAACAAACAGATTGTCTTAATCAAAAAGATACATAAAATTACAAATTGAGGAATAGTAAGCACTATGTAAGAGTTGGCTATTATACTATTTAGTGCATATTAAGGATCTATGAAGCACTTTTTTTTTCCCATTGCAATCACTATATTTATAAATGTAAAAAAAATCACTATATTTATAAATGCCAAGAAGGAAAAAACAGGGTTATAAAAGCGTAAAACAACGAGACCTAGTTAAGATTGGGCTCGGCCAAGTCTCTTTGTAAGAGGTGACATTCAAAGTGAGTCCTCCATCCCTCATACTACAAATAGAGCTACCATATAATCCAGCAATGCTACTACTGGGCATTTATCCAAAGGAAAGAAAATCATTATATCAAAGAGATATCTGTATCCCCCTCCCCAGGTTTACTGCAGCAGTAGTCACAACGGCCAAGATATGGAATCAACCAAGGTGTCTGATAACAGATTAATGGACAAAGAAAATGTGGTGCACACACATAACAGAACACTCCTCAGCCATAAAAAAAGAATGAAACCTTGTCGTTTGCAGCAACGTAGATGGAACTGAAGGACACTAAGTGAAATAAGCCAGGAGCAGAAAAGTTAAACACTGCATGCTGTCACTCATGTGGAAGCTAAAAGAAGCTGATCTCCTAGAGATAAAAAGTAGAAAAGAAGATACTAGATACTGGGAAGGGTAGGGGGAAGAGGGTATTGGAAGAGATTTGTTAAAGGATACAAAAACACAGCTAGGTTAGAGGAGTAAATTCTAGTATTCTATACCACTGTAGGATTAATATAGTTAATATATAATTTCAAATAGGTAGGAGGAGGATATTTAACATTCCCAACACAAAGAAATAAGTGTTTGAGATTGTGGGTATGCTAATTATCCTGATCTGATCGCTATACAATAGATGTATCAAAACATCACCAGTACCCTATAAATATGTATAATTGAAACAGGAAATTTCCCTTGACCCTTTCATGGGCCTCGCTTACTCAGCCCACAGCTCTCAACCCCTTGTGGGAGAGGGAGCAGGCAAGTGAAAGGGTGCAAGAACCAGAGCAAGTGCTTTTGGGTGCCAGCAGGGGCAAAACTCCGCGCAGGCCCTGTGGCAGCATCTAGAGGGGAGTACCTGCAACCCCCGAAGCCCCAGAGGGCATGTGTTACAGGCAGTGCTCTTTTAGCTTTGCCATCTGTGGACAGCTTAAGTGTTTAACAGCTCAGTGGACCCTCTGCCTGTTTACAAGGGCAGAGGGTCAATGTGACAGCTTTCTGTATCCTGAGCTCTTGTCCAGTGTCCAGGAAAAAATCAGGTCACATGAATGAATTGAAGGATAGTAAATGTGGAGGATTTTACTGCCAATGGAAGTGGCTCTCAGCAGGAAGGGGAGCGGGAAAGGGGATGGGGTAAGAAGGTATTCTTCCCCTGAAGTCTGGCCATCCTCGGCTGGACTCTTCTTCGAAGTCCCACCATCAAGCCATCCCTCTGAAGTCAAGCTGCTTCTCTCTGACATTCAGCTGCTTCTTCTCTTTCCCTCTTCTCTGCTCTCTGCCAGTGGAGCTTGGAGTTTTTATGTATAGGATGCAGAGGCAGGGTGGGCCAGGGCGCTTTGGAAAAGGCAACATTCGAATGGGAAAACGGGGATGTCAAGTTCTCACTTTTAGCCGTAGGCCTAGGCTTGAGGGTGGGCCCTCACCAGGGACCCAGCCCTTTTCTGCCTAGAATTTCTCTGCCTCCTGTCCCTATCATAATTATTTTATGTCGATTTAAAAAGATGTCTACAACAGGCAAATCCACAGAGACAAAGTGGATTTAAAAAAAGATAGCAAGAGCAAACTTTGCTTTTCAATTGCCAGCATGAGGAGAAATAGAGCAAATACTAATGAAACTGACGGAGAAAAATAAGTGCATCTTTTAAAGCTAAACATATTTCATTGATTGTTATTTATTATGTCTTTGGTATTAAAGCTTTTTATTCTGCTATTTTAAAAAAGTGAGACCTCTAGCTCTGGCAATGGCAGAGTAGGTTATTTGAGCCAACTGTACCACTAAAAATAACAACCCCCCAAAATGCTAGAAAAAATTGTTAAAATTCTTCTTTAAAGCAGTAAAATAAAGGCAAGATGGTAGTGAAAAACTAGGGAAATTAAAGAACAGTGAGAACCCAGGGAGTCACTTTTGTCCTAAGGGCATTTGCCAATCCTAGAAAAGTAAAATTTAGTTTGGAAGAGCTTTTAAGATTAGGAAGACAGATAAAAAAGACCAGAGCCTGCTGAAAGATGAGGTGCGAGTCAAAGATTATCCCCGCTGAGTATACTAGGCCCAGACTCAGGATAAGGGTAGACTGGAAATAAACCTTTGTGCAGATTTGTAACTTGGGATATTCAAGCCCTTAACTTGTTATAAGGTGGATCTGGACTACCAGGCATCTAGCAGAGGCAAACACTAGAGGAGGATGCCTTCATAAGAGGTCCAGATAAGATTTCCAAGCACAATGAACCAGTCCAAAGATAACCAAGTCTACAAGGAAACAAGATGTTACTGAAACACCAGAGGTTTGGTCTAGGTTCTGCTGCTCGCCACATGGCAAGCCAGTAACTGAGGTGATGAGCATTGCCAGGGAAGATAGGTTTTAATCAGGTACTGCAGCCAAGGACATAGGAGCTCAGTCTCAAATCCATCTCCCTGACCAATTAAAACTGAGGCTTTATATAGCAGGGAAGAAAAGCAACAACGTGCAAGAAACAGGAACTGGGGAAGGGCAAGGATGCAATCATGATGAGTGAGGAGTCCAGCATCTCATTGTCTGGATGTGGTGATTCGGTGAAGTTTCAGTTCTCTGATACTTTGAGAGGCTTGAAGGTCCTTTCCTAAGGAAGGAACTCAGATAAAACAAATGTAAGTTTCAAGCTTTAAGACTAGAAGGGTGAATAATTATGTTTATCAAAAAGAATAGTCTATGGGACTATTGGATCAGTTTCAAAGGCACCATGAGCAAGAACCAGCTGAAAACTGTAAGAACAACCAAAGACTTCAGGTGTTGGCATTATCAGACTATGAAACAACCACGCTCATATTAAAGAATGTTTTTAAAGTTTAGAAACATGTCAGGAACAGGAAACATAGTGACCTAGAATATTTTATAGAGAACCAAACAGAACTTCTAAAAACTAAAAATATCATAATTTTAAAACTCAATGTAACAGTTTAATATCACACTAGGTACAGAAAGAGACTTGACCAGTCAGAAATTATTCAGAAAAAACCATGGAAAGAAAAAGATGGGAAATACAGGAGAGGATAGAAAACGTAGAAGAAAGAGTGAGAGGATGGAGTATATTTAATCAGGATCCCAGAGATAGCAACAGATAATGAACTTTTGAAAGTTATAAATAATATATTAATTTAAAAGTTGAAATTAATAAATAATATATTAATTTAAAAGTCCACTGAACTCTAAGAAAAAATAAGCCATACCTAAACATGTTATTATTAAAATACAAAAAGACAAGAATAAAAATCTTAAAGAGATGGGGTGAGGGGACCTTATCTTTAAAAGAGTAACAGATTGACAGCTAACTTCTCAACAGCAACCATACCAGACAGTGGAATGTTACCTTTAATGCACTCAAAGGAAATAGCTCCCTACCTAGAATCCTATACTAGCAACAAACAAACAAACAAATAAAACCATGCAAGAATAAAAGGTGGTTATATTATCCAGAAACAAGTAAAAGTTTTGGTTAACTTTAATTTTATAAGTAGGCACAAATACTTAAGTAGTAATTTCCAAAGTAGTCTCTAAGAATAACAAGAATGCTCATTTTTCAAACTAGTAAATGAAGAAACCAATTTAAATTTAATTCAAAAGAAGTCAAGAAAGTTAAGAAAAAAAGCCAGATCAGGCTACATACCCAAATATATCAGTAATTATGTTAAATGTAAATAGACGAGATACTCTAGTTAAAAGACAAAGACCGTCAGACTGGATTTTAAATCTAACAGTATGCTGTTTATAAGAAATGAGGTAAAATACAAAGAATGAGAAGCTGTCAATCTGGCCAAGATAGCTATCCAGGCATAACAGAGAGTGACAGCAAAGGTGCAGCAGGGGGAAGCTGAACTGACAGGAGATCAGTGTGGTGAAAGATTAAAGGGAAATATGGCCCAAATCAAGCCTGCAGGATAGGCTGGACCAGTCTACACAGGGTTAGGCAAAAATTAAAAAGTGGGATTTACCCCCAAATGGTTGAAAAATATTGGAGGAGGCACAGGAGAAAATATCTGTGACCACAAGTTGCAATATTATAAACTTAAACACAAATACAAAGAGCTAGTGCTTTTAAGTAGAAATAATAAAGAACATTTGGGATCACTGGGAAGTGATGTGGCTGGAGTGTGAAATGTGAGGCGAAGATTATGCTGGAGTTGACTTGGAAAGAACCAGAGAGGCCAGATGACAGAGGGTTTGTGTTCTGATAAAAGAATTGTGATTTATACTTTGCAGATGGGGAAATGATGAAGGATTTTAAGCTAGGAAGTGATTTGACAAGATTTTCATTTAAAACCACTTAGGCAAGATTGTTTGGAAAATGAAATAAGGGGAGATGGAAGCAGGGAGACCAGAGCCACTGTAATATTTTATTATCCTAAATACAGGTATTCAGTAATGTACAAAGAAGTGAGAATTCTTATTCTCTGCTCCCAAGATGGAGAGACCAAAATCTGGGAAGCTGATGTGGATTTTTAGCACCCATAGAAGGTTATTCCCACTGCTGCTAAACCTCTTCAAAAATCAGCTTAACGTTGAAATTCTAAAACCTGTCGTCTGTACTATTAATAAAGTTATTTAGCATTTTCTGAGGACTGGACATCTGCCTAGCACTTTAGGAAAAGTGCTCAGAACCTTAAAGTAGGAGAAGATCCATCATTTGTTTTCTAAAACGTCTGTGATGAGTTTACAGATTAATTTAGTCCAACCACCCGGGCACTGCTGTAGCCCCTTTTAGGTGAAAGATTAGTTGACATTTTGTGAACACTTCCAGGGATGGGAGCTCACCACCCCAAAAAAGCAGCCAGTTTAGTAGTGGGAAAGCATCTTGAGCTTACATTTTACCCCCAACTGGTTTTTACTGTCTTCCTAATCGAGGCAGAAAAAAAATACTCAATCCCTCTTCTACACAAGCCTCCTTTCCCATATGTGTAAATCACTGCCTGGAGGGCTTGATACATGCAAGGTGTCTCTGCCACAGACTCTCCTCTGTCCAAGCCTCCAGATCCCTCCTCCTGGTCCCTACAGAGCTGGACTCTGATGTTTCAACATTCTCCTTAGCATGTGACACCAGAACTGGTCCCAACTCAAAGAGTCTTCAGTATGCTTGTGGACATTGCATTAGCAGGCTTTAAATCATGATGCCTTTAGATGAAAATGCTAAGACAGATCAGATATGCTGTGGGAGTTTTACCATTAACATTGCCAGTTGAACCTTGGGTTCAAGTGTATAATATTCTCTACTAATTTACAAGGAAATATTCATTTGGCTCTCTTCTCCCAGACTGCACTGCAATATTTTCACTCCAAGTCTCACCTGGATCTGCCTAAAGGGGGTCGCTCATGCCCATGCCATTCACAACCTCTATCCTGTAGCATCTGAGGGTACCTGTGGAGACTGGAGGCACCTGGTGGGGTCCTGCATGTATATGTGTAATGTGGGTATGTGTATATCTACACATATACACTCTTCACATTTAGTATGTCAACATCTACATTTCCCCTTACTGCAATGAGAAAAACAAGATATTCTTACCTAATTGGAATGTAGGCCGAACAGACATAAGCTATACCCCCAAATAAAAATAGGCCAGAACTAGGCAAATAGAATAAGGCACTTCATTCCAAATATCCCTAGCTGCTATCTGTTTGGTGGCATATTCTGAAATCTGAGATCAAGTGCCAGCAGCAAGCAGGAAGCAGGAAGCAAGAATCTTCTCTGGAAACAGTGGGCTGCGTCTTGTTGGACTCCTAAACCACCAGCTGCTTTTCAATCACCAGGAATTAAGAACCTGAAGGCTAAGATGAAGACGGCACTGTCGTGAAATAAAACAGGTGGTACACCTGAGCTGGATATTTGACACACCCCATGGCTACACCCTCCCCATGAGACTCTTCTAAAGACCTACGCCAGAAAGTGAGACAGGAAGGAGGCCGGGAGCCTGGGAAGGCTGTCACTTGCCTCTAAGCCAGTTGCCAAGTTGGGAGAGCCACTGCCCAAATGTGGGAGGGACTACTTGGTAGCTGGCGGCTCACTCCAGGCTCAGCAGCCTCCTTCCTCCCTCAGTCTGAGGATGGCAGGACAGGAAGCCAGAGGACAGGCACAAGTTCAGGGCAGACCAGCATAACTGCAAAGCCCCTGCAGCCACTTCCTTTCTTTGCCAGCAGCTGGTTCAACAACCTGGGATCCAGCATGTTGACTAAATATTCCTGCAGGCAGACAAGGCCATGAAGGGAGGAACCAGGAGAAAGGGGACTCCCACATAGGCCTCCGATTGAGGTGTGAGAGATGGAAGTTTGGGGTAAGTCTGGATTCGTAAGTAGAACGTTACCTACATGCTGTGACTTCATAGAACTTGTGTTGACAATCTCTTCACACCAGCCCTTGTGGGTACTTTATACCACTATATCATCTAACCCTCCTCATACCACCATGAGGTAGAGAACACAGCCCCATTTTCCAAAGAAATATTCAAAAAGGTAAATGGCATCTGTCCAAGATCTGTCACCTGCCAAAACTCCTATTCTTTCTAAAATAGCTCAGTGCCTAAGTGAAACCAAAATATCTCTCCTCCCTGGCCTAAAATGCCAAGACAAGAGACTCAGTTGGTTTTTTGGGGCGGAGTGGGTGGTTATAGGCATCCTCTGGTCAACACTGCTGGGCTCACACTTTAAGACAGGTTGGGGCTCACTGGGAGGACTGCTCTCAGGGAACACACTGACACTGAGGTGATAGACAAGCTATCTCCTGGGACATGAGAGAGTGGAGACACAGGTCTCCAGGAGTGAGGAGGTGGCTGAGATGCCCATAGGAGCAAAGGTAAGCTGCTGACTTCATTTGGCAAAGGAGAGTAGCTGCATCTTAAACAGAAAAAGGAACACAGGAACACAGGATTCATTTTTTTTTTTTTTTTTTTTTGGAGATGGAGTCTCACTCTGTCACCCAGGCTTAAGTGCAGTGGTGCAATGTCGGCTCACTGCAGGCTCCACCTCTCGGGTTCACGCCATTCTCCTGCCTAAGCCTCCCAAGTAGCTGGGACTATAGGCACCCACCAGCATGCCCTGTTAATTTTTTTTTTTTTTTTTTTTTTTTGTATTTCAGTAGAGACGGGGTTTCACTGTGTTAGCCAGGATGGTCTCGATCTCCTGACCTTGTGATCCTCCCACCTCAGCCTCCCAAAGTGCTGGGATTGCAGGCGTGAGCCACCACGCCCAGCAGGAACACAGGATTCTACACTTACATCTAACAAGTGTTTGCTGAGGGTTCATCTCAGAAGGCACCATGCTGGGGCCATACCTCTCAAACTATCTGTGGTGAAGGACTCAGGTTTTGGTTTTGTTTTTGTTTTTGTTTTTGTTTTTTTGCAATCTACTATCTATGTGGTCTTGGTATGCCCAACTCATATGCAGCTTGTACCACAAACAAGCGACCATGCGACATCAACAACACCCAGACTTTTCCATTCTCTGCTCAACAAGACAAGACTACTGATGTTGCCTTAGGATGTTGTGGCAATTAGGAGTTGTCATGAGAATTTCCAAATGCTTTTGCTCAGTTTCTGGTCTTCCTGCTTTACCTTTCTACTGAGCAGTGACAGACAGTTCATGGACTGTACCATTCTTAAGCTTCACTCCAGGAATGGGGCTGGAAGACTAGGAAGTGGCCGTCCAATATTAAGACAGTCTAGTGTGTGTGTGTGAGAGCCATCACTCCAGTTTCAAACACTCTAAAGAAGTGTATCTAGGTAGGCCCTTAGCAGATCTGGGCTCTAGTTCAGACTTTCCAACTGACTCAATGTATAACCCTTTGTTTCCATGTGGTTGACTTTCCCCTCCAGAAGATGCTGGATTTGTGCCAGGCAGCCACTAAGGACCTTCCAGCTCCCAGGTGCCATGATGTCCTTGGGCACACAGCTCCGGAGACAACCTGCATGCCCATGACTCAATTTATATCTGCAGCCTGACCCTGCCCCTCCATGCCCACCCCAACACCAGAGCCATTTATCCAGACATCTGGATATCTCCTAGACATCTCAAATTTGAAATGGTCCCTCCCCCTTGAGGTCTGTCCCATATCAGTTAACACCAACTTAATCCTTCCAGTTGCTCAGACCAAATACCTTGGAGCCCTC
Source organism: Piliocolobus tephrosceles (assembly GCF_002776525.5). NCBI lineage: Eukaryota > Metazoa > Chordata > Mammalia > Primates > Cercopithecidae > Piliocolobus > Piliocolobus tephrosceles. The sequence goes on along the minus strand of NC_045448.1, from coordinate 46,100,570 downwards.
CTTGACTTCTCTATCTCACTATCCACTTCTGGCATGTCAATAAGATTCAACTCTCCCTGTTCAAATATATCCAAACTCTAACTACTTCTTATCCCCGCCAACCTGATACAGGCCACTGTCATCACTGGCCTGGGTCATGGCAGTGGGTCTTAATTGGCCTCTGGTTCTGGCTTGCTGCCCATTCTTACCCAGCAGCCAGAATGATGCTGTTAAATCTCAGGTCAGGCCACTCCTCTGCACACAGCCCTCCTACGGCTCCCGCTTTAATTCAGAGCCAAGGCCAGAGTCCTAACTGATCTGCAAAGCCCTGTACGAGCTGGCTCTCTGCTGCCGCTCTGACCTCATTTCCACCCTTTGCCTCCTCATGCTCTGTTCCAGTCACGCTACTTCTTTGCTTGCAGGGTCTTTGCACTTGCTGTTTTCTCTGCCCAACGTGACGTTCTTTCATTCCTGCATGGCTGACTTTGTTTCCTTCCAGAGTTACCCAAAGGGCTACCTGCTCCCCTAATATCCCAGCATCCCCACCCTCTACAGTTCATATTACCCTTTTCTGCTTAATTTTTCCCTCCTTAGCAGTTATAATTATTAACAACTAGGACTTATCAAGTATCTACAGTCTGTCTCCTCAACCAGAATGTAAGTTCCATGAGGGCAAAGATTTTTGTCTGTTGTTCACATTATCTCCCCAGAGCCTCCCATGGTGCCTAGCATGGTGTACTGTCACACTAACTCCATCCTCAATATACTTGTGGAATGGGGACAAGAGTTCTGCTCTAGCTGCTCCAAGGTCCTCAGGTGGCCTCCCTTCTCCACTTGGTCACCAGACTCAGACATCCAACACCTCAGCATGTAAGGGGAATATTCTGGCAGGGGGAAAGAAGGCTGTCTCTCATCTCTGGGGTAGTCTCAGGATGGAACTGTGGAGAAGTCCACTCCTCCTCCCTTAAATCCTTACCACTGACCTGGCTTCTGGCTTCTAAAGCTGTGGTTTGCACCCTCATCTCTGCAAAGGAAAATACCCTCAGGATGGGGTTTGTAAAACTTAATCCCATGTAAACCCTTCAGCTGTTTACCTGAATCCCATTTAATCTCCTATGGAGATACCTCTAAATCATCTGCTCTCAAGGAGTCAGGGAAAAAGAAAAGGGACAGCTCTTCTGAAGATGTTTTTATTGCTCTTGCTGCTGAGAAAACAACTTTGAATTTTCATCAAGAGAAAGCAAAGCCACGGAGCAATTATTTATAGCCCCCTTCACCGTGGACCCCAGATTATCTAACCACAGGTTCCCCGGAGCACATAGTCTGCAACAGGTAAAGCGTTTTATTCATTTAAATGTTCCTCTGGATGAAGATCCTGGACCCCAACTCCAGTTGCACGTGTGAACCTGCATGACCTTCCGTTTGTCCTCACCAGGGAGAGCATGAAATGCTCTTAAAGCCACAGCCATACACAAATGAGACTCCCTTTGACAGGATGGGACCAACAGACCAGGCCAGCCACTGAGGAAGGGGACTTCCATCTCTGTGGTTAACAGAGTTGCCTGCTCTCTCAGTCCCCACATGCAACCGCAGTCCTGAAAGGACTAGGACGCCCTGGAACTTTGGAAGACAAGCATTTGCAGGGCCCCTGGAGCCACCACTACTCTGAGAGGTCTCCTTCACAACATCCCTGACAACCAGGCCCCGCTGTTTGCCTCAAAACTTCTGGGCACAGGTGGGGACTGGGCATTCACTCACCGTCTTCTGGGGAGCCCGTTTCTCCCGAGTGCCATTGCTCTCACTGGGCTTTACTCCCTCCAAACATCTAGGGTCTCTGTGATCACCGAGCGCTCACTATGTGCCCAGTATGTTACTCACCTCCTTCTGTCACTACAAGTGAAGGAGAGAGAATTAGCATGCACACTCACAAGTGGGGAAATCCAGATTTAGAACAATTAAAGAAGCCTGCCCACGGTGATATGGCTTAAGGTAACCAATAGAAACTGGATTTGAACAAAGTGTGTCTGCCTCCAAAAACTACACCCTTGACCACGAGGCTCTTCCCCCTTGACTCCCACACACATCTCCCTACTTTCAAAACTGATTCCACGATGCTCAAGAGAAATGGGCTGAAATTTTGCTCTGCATGTCTGATGAGAGAGCAAGAGAAATAGAGATAACAACAACAAAACCCCTGAATGTGAATTCTTTCATTAAAGAACATCACTTAAATGCCCAAATCAATAGGTGATGTTAAAATACAATGACTGAGTATAAAGAGGCTCTCCCCCCAGTTATACTTTTAAAACAGGTTAGCATCTCGAACATGCACACAAACACTGGAGCGTGCTGCTAATAGCTGAGTCTACATAGGATCTTTCTCCTTAAGGCTGGTCAGGCCCCTTTCCTAGGATCCCCTTACCCCAAGTACTCCATGAATTGTACTCTCTGTCTTGGGTTCTGCATTTCTAGCAACCTGGTCAACCAGCAGGCCTCCTGACTTTCCTCCCCAGAGTGAGTAGAGTAATACTTGAGGGCTGTTTTAACAGAAAGGGCTCAGATGTGAGGAGCCCTTCAGAGGTAGCTGCAATGGGCCTGATGGGAACGCAAATCCAAATGACCTGGCTTGTAGGGAAGGACACTGCAGGCCAGGAAGGAGAGCAGTTTATCCTTGGTTACCGAGCTCCTCTATAGAAAAATGTAATGTGGCCAGGCACAGTGGCTCTCGCCTGTAATCCCAGCACTTTTGGAGACCGAGGTGGGCAGATCAGGAGGTCAGGAGTTCAAGACCAGCCTGCCCAATATGGTGAAACCCCGTCTCTACTAAAAATACAACAATTAGCCAGGAGTGGTGGTGCGAACCTGTAGTCCCAGCTACTTGGGAGGCTGAGTCAGGAGAATTGCTTGAACCCAGGAGGCAGAGGTTGCAGTGAGTCTAGATCACGCCACTGCACTCCAGCCTGGGTGACAGAGTGAGACTCCATCTCAAAAAACAAAGAAAAAGAAGAACGTAATGGACCTTGGGGCCAGACTGCCCAGGAGGATTTGAAGCCGGCTTACTAGGTGTGCTCCCTTAGTGAGCTCAACCTCTCTATGCTCAGGACAATGGGAAGAACAGTTGTCCCTACCTCACGTAGGGTCGCTATGAGGGGAAGAAACAGGTAGCATGTGCGAAAGGCTCAGCACAGTGCCTGGTGCATAATAGGTGCTAAATAAATGGTAAATTTTGTGTTTGTTATCATCGTTAGCAGTATTTTGTGACTTTCATTGTTATGAGTGATTACTAGCAGTAATACAAACAGTTTTAACTAGAACAGAGAATCCTCATGTAATCCTCTCTTCCCTGAGGACGTGGCTGGAATGCATAGTATCTTGGTCATAAGGATAATAACAATGGTGGCTAACATTTAGTACAAACTGCATTCTTCTAAAGCTATTCGTGAATCTTCAGTCATTAATATCAAATTACCGATTTTCACATTTGAAGTATTTAGCCAAATATTTTACAAATTGTTTCTCAAATATTTCTATCAGCTCCTAAATTCAGCTAAAAAGTAGATCACCTATCACAAAGGACCTAGAAGGTCAAGAAAACCCATGCACCAAATGAACTTTTTTTCTTCACCTGACCATGCAGCTTAAACCACACAACTGGAAATTCTACTAGCTATTTATTTATGTTTTCTTTTCTTTTCTTTTTTGAGACAGGATGTTGCTCTGTCACTCAGGCTGGAGTGCAGTGGCACGATCTCGGCTCATTGCACCTCTGCCTCCCAGATTCAACAGATTCTTCTGTCTCAGCCTCCCAAGTAGCTGGGATTACAGGTGTGCACCACCACGCCTGGTTATTTTTATTTTATTTTATTTTGTATTTTTAGTAGAGACGGGGTTTCCTCATGTTGGCTGGGCTGGCCTTGAACTCCTGACCTCAGGTAATCTGCCCACCTCGGCCTCCCAAAGTGCTGGAATTACAGGCATAAGCCGCTGTGACCAGCCCTAACAGCTATTTAAAAGGCAAAAGTCAGCCAGTTGCGGTGGCTCACGCCTGTAAACCCAGAATTTTGGGAGGCTGAGGCGGGCAGATCACCTGAGGTCAGGAGTTCAAGACCAGCCTGGCCAACGTGGGGAAACCCTGTCTCTACTAAAAATGCAAAAATTAGCCTGGCGTGGTGGCAGATGCCTGTAATCACAGCTACTTGGGAGGCTGAGGCAGGAGAATCACATGAATCCGAGAGGCAGAGGTAGCAGTGAGCCAAGATGGCACCACCGTACTCCAGCCTGGGCAACAATGCAAGACTCTGTCTCAAAAAAAAAAAAAAAGGCAAAAGTCCAGGAGGGAAAAAGGGGCTCACGAGAGTTGGGCTAGCAACTACTCACACCTTAGTGTACATTCATTTAATCAGTTTTCCTTCCTTCCTTACCTAAGATGGACTAACGGGCTGGGCGCGGTGGCTCAAGCCTGTAATCCCAGAACTTTGGGAGGCCGAGACGGGCGGATCACAAGGTCAGGAGATCGAGACCATCCTGGCTAACCCGATGAAACCCCGTATCTACTAAAAAATACAAAAAAAAAAAAACTAGCCGGGTGAGGTGGCGGGCGCCTGTGGTCCCAGCTACTCGGGAGGCTGAGGCAGGAGAATGGCATGAACCCGGGAGGCGGAGCTTGCAGTGAGCTGAGATCCGGCCACTGCACTCCAGCCTGGGTGACAGAGCGAGACTCCGTCTCAAAAAAAAAAAA